>NW_020525945.1:0-91366 GCF_003368295.1 Carassius auratus | reverse complement strand
GTATCCATTTAACGTAGAGCGTGCTGATTTTTTAACTGGTCAACGATTACATTCTGTGGAGGTTTATTTCCTCGTCATCTGACCCGCTGTTTCACACCCTCTCTGTATCCTCTCTTCTTAGATTTATTCTGAACTGTTCTGTGGAAACAGTATCTGCGCCTTATTTCATGAATGACCTCTTGAAAATGGTTATCCTCAACAGTTGCAGTGATAAACCATGGACATCACATCTCCCTCGTGTATTGTTTATACGCTTCTTGCTTCCCATCGGCTGCCAGCCAGGAGGCACACCTACCGGAAATTTCCCGTTTCCAGTTTGCTTAAATGCATAGACAAATAAATCGACCTCAACAGTCTTACATATTCAGTCTGCAAGACTGTTTACAACACTAAGTTTGCACGGTTGTCTAGAAGATTCTATCTGGTTCTCAACACACACTACATCAAACCATACTGGGATCACTACTTGTCCAGTGCTGTTAACGTACTCTTCTACCAGAGTGAACAACAATTCAAGTAAATCAAGTAAATATATTATTTATTTAGAAAGCAATTTATCTTCATAAAATATATTGTAATGCACAAAGTAAGTTTTTTTTCTTTTTTTTTTTCTTTTTTTATTATTATCATCTTTGAAAGTTATGTTCCTGAGAAGGAGGAAGACCCCCAGTTTTGAAAAGGTACCGTATCGGGTAACACTGCAGTTTCTGGTTATGATTAATGATAAAGCTGATGTTGACATTTAAAAAAAAAGATGGCTTAATGTTTTCCCCCCAACAAAAGCAAAAAAACAACCCAGAGATAACTGGAATGCTGTTTCACATAATATCTAAGCAAGTTAATAAGACAGTCATTGTATCATCAGTAAATGATCTTCATCAAATGTGTCATAATGAGTGCACAATGTAAAAGTTTTTATACTCACAGTGAACATTATAAATGAGAGACAATACATTTCTGCACAAATCCGAATTAATCGCTACGCAGCCTGTCACTTCACCAAACATTTTAGTCTGCTTGTCCTCACCAGATTACACTCATGTCTTAAGGGCTGAATTGTATGTCTCCTGTGTGTGTGTGTGTGTGTGTGTGTGTGTAATCCAGTAGAGCTAATGCTATACCATGGTCTGAGATCAAAGAAAGCAGCAGAGAAGGTGGCATGTGGGTGGCTTAGTATTGCGTGATAGACTGCTGTGGTCTGGAGTTAAAGTTAAGGTTGGTGAATAGCTACTTTAAATAGCATCTTCACATTTAACCCTTCTTCAGCAAAACTGAACAGATGTGCACAATTGACAAAACAAACATTGTTTCACTGTATACCCCATACAGTACAGCAAAATGATATATGATGATATGATAATGTATAAATAACTATATAGGACTTTTTCAATTAAAAGTGAAAATAAACATATAATAATAATAAAATACAGCCGGTATATTATCAGTGGCAAAATCTGTCATGACTCATGATACTAGAGAAGAGATGCACTCATATTAAAAATCAGACTGATACTAATATGTTGTTTTGTTTTGTTGTTGTCACTTAGGATGTAAAGGGATGAATATTGCTTGGCACAATTATAGTGACCAAAATTATCACGGTTATCAGTATTATCACCGTATTGTTCAAATGTGCTGGAGCTGTTAAAAATGTACCGACACATAAACCACTTCACCAACCAACAAAATTGACAAACAACAAAAAAAGGACTTTTTTTGTTTGCATAATCACTAAAACAATAACAATAACATACCAATGATGCTTGGATTTTAAATGACACCTTGACTGAGAACAGTTTAATAGCAAGTTCAAATATATGAATGTAAATGTTCAAATAAAGCTTAGAAAACATTTCATAAAAAGGTAAACCTCACATTTGAGCCTATAAAATTAAACAAAAAGGGTTAAGTCAAATGATAATTGGTAATAAATTATTATATGTATTTTATATGCTCCATTAATAATTCTAGATAACATATCTGAATAGTACAAATGTGTAGAATCCACATAAACTTAATTTTCATCAACCGGTCAAAATTTAAGGCAAGGCGTGCAAATTCGGTCCGTTTTTGGCATGACAAAAACTAGACACAGACTGAATGTTAATATAAGTCTCTGTAAATCCACTTGCTGCCAGCAGGTGGCGCTTATGGAAAAGCTGAATTACGCTGTTTCCTGTAAACTCCATGGACAAAGCAGTATTGCGATGAAGGACACATCCTTTAGGCATTACATCACGGAGCGAAGAAGAAAAAATGCCATCTAATAATTTCTGAAGACAGTGAGAACCTTCAGAGGTACATTCATATAATTAATTCATTCATATATTCATTTGTATAATTCCCTTGGCTCCCTTTTAAAACCCCTCAGCTTTTCCGCCCTGTTTTCACTCAAAACGAAACTACTCTGCATGCTGTGCCCACGTGAGACTGTTACTGAAAGCTGTGCTTTATGCTGGACAGTAGTTCTTAATCAGGAGTCGTTTTAAATAACGGTAATCTAATACGGTTTTAATAATAATGAAAAATTAAAAAGTGACAATGCTCTTCACTCGTGAACGAGTCAGTCTATTGTTCATTATCTGGCTCGGCTCGGTGTTCTTCAAAGCAGTTCAGTCAATGTTACTGTTTGAGTACATGAATTACTCAGGATATTGGTTTGTTTGAACTCAGAGGGAGTGCCAGCCACATTAAAAAAGTTAACAGCTTAAGTCATTTGTGGATTAATGCGTATTAGAGATGCGAACAGTTTAAAACGATTCAGTTCGATTTGGTGAACTGAATGATTTGTTTGCGAACCGGAAATCCAGCTGCTTTGATTTGAACTCTCTCTCACACAGACAAGGAAGAGAAGACAATGCTGAATAACAATGCTCATCGTTTTTGCTATTTTTGGACCAAAATGTATTTTCGATGCTTCAAAAAATTCTAACTGACCTCTGATGTCACATGGACTACTTTGATTATGTTTTTCTTACCTTTCTGGACATGGACAGTATACCGTACATACAGCTTCAATGGAGGGACTGAGAGCTCTCAGACTAAATCTAAAATATCTTAAACTGTGTTCTGAAAAAAAGGAGGCCTTACATGTTTGGAACAGCATAAGGGTTATTAATGACATAATTTTCATATTTGGGCGAACTAACCCTTTAAGAAATAAACGATACGCAAATCCGTCGTCAAACTGGGCCTTGTTTGTAAAACAAGCATCTTCGAAATGCAGGGAACAAACACAAACACTTCACAGCTCCGTTGATGCTCTGTAAAATAAATTCCATCCACTGTCCCTTAATGCTGTTGTCTTGCCCTGGCAACCAAAAACACACATCTTTTGTGACATTTCGCGACGCTCTCGCTCTGATCAGGGAATGCCTGTGTGCTCTCAGTGCTCTGCTATACGGGAGCGCGCGCCTCTTCCGGCAGAAGTGCCTTAGGACCCATATAAGGAAATTCCGCTCCATCTAATGTCAAAACAGAGCCATACTCGAAAAAACTTTCCGAAACTTGTGACAAACCCGGAAGGAGTATTTTTGGAACAGAAATACTACTTCAAACGTACAACTTAATTTTTGAAACTTTGTCCATGTTTAGCATGGGAATCCAACTCTTTAACAGTGTACAAAACTCAGTATGCATGAAATAGCATTTCACCCCCCCCCCTCCCCTTTAAAAAAACTATATGATTATGGTCCATCAGACCCCATTTGAAAAAATGTTAAACAACATGTAACATGTATACTTTTATAGCAGCTTGTCTCAAAAATAATCCACTCTCAAAAAAAGGTTCAAAAACTGTCACCGGGGTGGCACACTTTCTAAAGGTACACTTGTTGCTTATTTAATGCCAAAGGGAGAGTACAAGTTCCTTAGAGTTACACATTAGTGCATAAATGGTACATTTTAGTAGCTTTTAAATGGGTACTGCTCCAGTGACAGCTTGTATAAATTTTTTTGTAGCACTTTATTTTACAGTCCCGTTCCTCATGTACATACTATGTACTTATTATAGTAAATACAATAACTATGTTAATAACTAGGTACTAACCCTAAACCTACCCCCAAACCTAACCCTACCCATGTAGTTACCTTGTAAATACACTGTAAGTACACTTTAAGTAGATGTAACTACATGTACTGTAAAATAAAGTGCAACCCCTTTTTTTCCTGGATTGTCGCTTAATATCTGCATGTGTTACAAAGACAAACAGGTTCATAAAAAAAAAAAGACCTTCAATTTACAAATACGCAACAAATAAACAGACTAAATGTTTCTAGCATCTGTAAAAACATTTTTCCATCTTAAAAATGATATCTAAATTACAACCTATGCGCTTAATGTCAAATACAGAACATTAAATCATGCATTCATAAGCTCAAGGTTAGATGCATCCAAAATGCACCAGCTAGAGTACTTACTAAACCAGCAAGTATGACCATATATACAGTACAGACCAAAAGTTTGGACACACCTTCTCATTCAAAGAGTTTTCTTTATTTTCATGACTATGAAAAATTGTAGAGTTACAATGAAGGCATCAAGGGCTATTTGACCAAGAAGGAGAGTGATGGGGTGCTGCGCCTCCAGTCACCGGACCTGAACCCAATCGAGATGTTTAGGGGTGAGCTGGACCGCAGACTGAAGCAAAAGGGCCAAACAAGTGCCAAGCATCTCTCGGGGAACTCTTCAAGACTGTTGGAAGACCATTTCAGGAGACTACCTCTTGAAACTCATCAAGAGAACGCCAAGAGTGTGCAAAGCAGGAATCAAAGCAAAAGGTGGCTACTTTGAAGAACCTACAATATGCATTTCAGTTGTTTCACACATCTTTGTTATGTATATAATTCCATATATAATTCCACATGTGTTAATTCATAGTTGTGATGCCTTCAGTGTGGAATCTATTATTTCAATAGTCATGAAAATAAAGAAAACTCTTTGAATGAGAGGGTGTGTCCAAACTTTTGGTCTGTACTGTAAATCCAGTTCTGTCAACACTGGCACTGGCTCCCTATTAACATTGCATAAATAAATGATCTATCTACGCTAATATTGGTCTGTTTTATTCTTATTCCAGGGTCACTGTAGCAGATCCGATGGTCACTGCAATCGCCCGGATCCAGTCCAGATGGTGGATCATAAGGATGTAAACTATTAACTGCGAGTTCGGTTGAAAATCAACTCAAATCAGTCGCGATTCATTTAGGGGGTAGGTGTTTATATGAATGCATGTCTGAGGGGAACTGTCTTAATAAAAGTTTAGATGGTTGTTTTTCTTTTCATCTTGCCTCTGTATAATGCATATTAAAGTTCATAAGTGCAGCGCTGCTTTGTTTACAGCAGAAACAAGGAAACGCTTTAAGCGCCACCTGCTGTCAGAGAGTGAATCTGTGTCTCATTCAGCCTTTGCATGCAGATATTTTTATGCATAGTTTCACAAAATCACTCTGTCTTTGCTTCGAAATTTTTGAAATTATTCAATCTAATTTAGATTAAAAACTGCTAATGTTGCATGTATGCAGCATCTTTGTTTGGATCATGATTCAAATGCAGTGGTTGCCTCTAATTTTAAATGGAAAGAGCACAAGACAAAACCTTATTTTGTTTATATGAAGATAAGAGCACAAGAACCAGACGATTCCTCTGTTCAATCTGACGTGTGTTGCAGCCTGGAATTAAACCACCAACATGCTGGTTTCATCTGGCCTAAGGAGAACTGGTCCAAAAGAGAGAAAATTTCCAAAAAAAAATAAAAAAAAAAAAATTGTGGTGAACTACCTAAAAATTCTGTTTACTTATTGTTTGCTGTAAATTTTCTAATGTTCTTTTGTTTTTTTCATCTACTTTTTCCACTTGTTGAAGAATCTTGAAAAAAAAATGCATCATGCCTTCTGCAAAGCCATGCAAAAAAAAAAAAAAAAACACCTTAAGCAAATTAACAATGCCTTTTTCTTGTGCACCAAATCAGCATTCAACATGGCCATCTCTTCACCTTTAAAATGATGGCTGTCACCTAGTCATTCCATACCCTGCATCAGAGTGTAAATTGTACTTTAATCTACCAGAGGAGAGGAGATGAAAGGAGGCCTTGGGTGGTTGCAGGAGAGGTTAGAAAGTAAAGCTGATTGATAGCTACACACACATGCACATTTTAGGGGGAAAGCAATTCAGATGAGACGCAAGCTAGCAGAGCTGCATAGATGAGGTTATCACCTATTTTTGGGCTGGTTTTAGCTGTCAGTGGTTTAATGCAAATGCTCATCTGCAGCAGGTCGCTTTCTGGTGCTATGACTGCATTCTGCCTTGTTGTTGCAGGCCATTCTACATGTGAAACTCTGACCTTGCCTCTGTCTCAACATCACAGTTCAACTGTGTGAAGTGTGTGCCATAAAAATAACCTTATGTGTGTGCTTAAGGGCTGTTGTGGCCCTTTTCTGAAATCCCTTTGTGAATTTCAGTGGAACTACATTCATTAAATAGCTCAATTCAGTCTGTTTTTGAGTGGATGAGTCAAACACAACCTCTTCTCTGTTGCCTCCATACTGGAAATCACTGCAGAGCTGTTGTAGGTTACAACTTAATGTGAGCAAAGATAACCTGAGTCTACCCATACTTTATATTCTCTTACTAACAGCACATAATGTGAGGTGAAGAAACCACCTTCAAATCACTTTCAAAGTATACATGTCCTAATCTTTCACCTCCATCCTCATTTATTTAGGCATTTCTGTAAATGGACTTGTCCATAGGTAATCTGATATTTTCAACATGAAGGAGATTTGAAGCTGGTTTCTGGTTTAGCACCTCTTCATGTCTTTTGCTGAAACACAGGTTAAGGTGAATAGAACAGAAACCTATTAATGAAGCAGACACAACTTTAAGACATAATTTGTAATTATGCACCTAGTTCTGACAAAGCCTGGTAAACATACTGTACATAAACTCAAAACAAGCCTGTTCATGAAACTTGAGTCTCTGCAACTGATTCTGAGATGTGTATGTGTAGGGGTGTGCGATACAATGACTTTTAAACATGGATGATTAAAATGTCTCCACGATCTGATTTTGTGGTTGTATCGTGCTACAGCGCACGTTTATCAGTTACCGTTTTTAGAGTCTCCATCTCAATATACTGTATAATGCAACATTCATTCACATCAAGTGTTAACTCTGTGGCAGAGTTACACTCATAGGACACTGCACTTTGCAATCACAGAAGTACATTATTTGCATGTACTTTAAAGCCTTGCCAGTTAAACATTTCAACTGCATGCTGTGAAGTGTGTGAACACTATAAAACCTCTCAATCAGCACCGATTACTGGACAGTAATATTCACAGTATTAAATGATAGATCATTTAATTCACAGTAATATAGCACAGCCTCTCTTTCCATATTGGTTAAATGTACAATACATCTGCATATTAGGCTTCAGATGCAGCTCATGCAATCCGAATGCACAGTCAAACTTATTCTCTTTTAATACAGTATATACTGTAAATATCTAGTCTGCATGAGGAGTTTGTGCATATAAATATCCAAGTTCTCTCTTTGTCAGTATGCTAAAAATGAGTCTCTGTCACACACAGTCAGTGGCCTTTAAACACAGTAGGTTAATAATTTACTTGACTTGTTAAAAGCATTTCCTTTATTTTCAAACTGTGGTGTACCAAGTTGTCTTATTACCATACACAAGGGGACATGCATAAGTGCACTTTTAGACTTTTTAGAGTTTCACTCACAAAGCTAGGAAGAGTTCTGCTATCAACAGCAGCCTGCCATTTCTTCTTTTCTCTCCGAAACAAATATAAAACAGATTCTGACACCTGGTTTTAAACCACGACAAACCACGGGACGATACAACACAATGCTGTTAAACTACAGCAGCAACAGCCGATGACAGAATCAGAAAGCAATGAGATTCGAGTCACTGGTTGAGAATCACCAGATTCCCCTTATACCCCTCACGTCTCACTCACCCACACGCACCGCTAGCACAAGTCACAGTCTAAAGGAAACAGCACTGCACTCTACAACTCCAGATCAACTAAAGCTCAAGATCAAGCTCTCGAACGAGAAGAGTCATTGAAATGTACAACCTGATGGAGGAGTCAAAATCATCCAACCGTCTTCATCCAACCGAGAGGGAGGAGGAGAGTAAGAGGAGAATAGAGACTGGGGATGGGGAAAGAGAGCGCATGCAGTCTGTCCTAAAAGAGTGGGAGGGTCAAAAAGTGAGCTGGTGGGGCTCACAGATAGCAGCATGATTCTGCTGACAAAGCATGCTTACTCTGATGCAAAAACATTATATATGCAGATCAGAATCAACCAATAACTTGAAAACATATGCACATTTGCATGTACACATGATAATCCATTTGAAACTAATAATATTATGCAACGATATTATCCTAAACACTCCCTCTGTTGGCCATTTGTTAGACAAACATAATCCAGTTGCAAACTCACTCTCAGTGTGAAAGATTAAACCTTCCTTAAAGCTATAGTAATCTCTGCACATTAAGCTTTGAGAGCAAGAAAAAAAGAGACACCTCAGACTCAAGCCATGAGCAGAGTTATTATTACATGCACGAGCAAACATGGTTTCCTATGGGGAGGACATCAACCATGAGCATGTGAGTCTGTGTGTGTGTGTGTACGTGTGTTTGTGCCGGGGGAAAGTGTGAGGGTGTGTATGTCTCTGAACTCTGATGTGACAGAGAGAAGGATCCCTTCGATCAGAGTGCAATGACACTGCCGCAAATGTGTGTGTGTGTGTGTGCGCCTGAGTGCTGCCCGTGTGGTTTGGACCGCAAAAGATTTTTTGTCCTAGAATGACTGATAGACCGATCTCAGACTGCGCAGTTTACGGCATCTGCCACACATAGAGAAACACGCAAGCCTACACACAGCCACGCTCTCAGTTTCACCGTTTCTGTTTCACAAATTGCAAAAGAAAAACTGAAATTTGTCAAGAAAGAAAGAAAGAAAGAAAGAAAGAAAGAAAGGTGAAAACCCTTGTATTATGTTCAAGTGTTGTTGGCAGAATTTTTCCTTTTTCTGAATTACTGGTTAACCTATGATTTTCTTCTTGAAATTTTGTGACTTATTCTCTTTTAGGGTCATGAAATTACCTGCACAGTGTCGACAATTTAATGCATTATAGAATGTGTATACAAAATTTCTATTATGTTTAGGTTTTTTTTTTTTTACATCCAATTACGCAAATTTTTTTTGAAGTATTATGTCAGTTCCTAAACTACCCTCTGAGGGCATTTACATTCATCCATTAGGAGACACTTTTAACTGAAGAAATTCGGTTCAATCATGCAATAATGCATTGCATTAAATGTGTATGTAATTCAATAATGCATTGCATTAAATGTGTATGTTTTTATAAGCTCATGAATGTTCAGTTTACCATGCTCTACTAATTGAGCTCGAGTAAAGCACTGAAGTGCTTTTCAACAATTTTCCTTATTAAATGCTATAATATATCAAACAAAATTGTAGCACGTAAATGTTGATGTAATAATAACGTTAACGTTTTTTGTTTTTATAATGTGATTTGTGGCGAATTCTAATTAAGGTCAAGTTGACTGCCACCACACAGACTTTGACCAGAAATTTTAACATACTGTAATGCAAGGGATGCTCTGAGCTATAAGACACGTAATTAGTGACAGAAACTAAAAAGTGTTTACTGAGAAACACCATGTGGAGTCACACATGCATTCTCTCACACACATACACTGTACACTTCCTTCCCCCACACCTGAACCCACACAAACACACATACACTCAATCTGCCTCGGTCGATATGCATGTGCACACAAAAACAGAGTTTGATCTATGCAGATGCTTCACCAAAGAGCCGTTAGGTGAATAACCATACATGCATCTGCCATATACGGTAAATATGCTGCTTTGAGTCTCTCTGGCTGCTTATGTTTCACTTCTCAACACAAGACATACAAAGTGGTTTGATTGTCTTGATAGTTCAAGGGTTTTAGATGCAGTTTAAGATTAACCAGACAAGCAGATTATATTTAGAACTCTGTCTCTGAGTGTAAGAGTGGGAGGAATGAGAGGGTGTGCGTGTGAGTCGCCATGCAAACAAGGAACACAACCAAAACCTGTCTGTATATTTATTTGCCGTGTTTGAATTAAACGTGCCATCTAAGACCTCAGATAACCATCTCCAACAGCAACTATAACTGCTTCTGTCTGGGTGCCACAGCACATCATTACCCGATAATCATCTGAGATACCAACTAAGGGTAGCTGTCAGTCATATCCGCTGACAGCTCAATCTTCATACACCATCTCATAAACCGTTCTACTCCTGCACACATCCACACATGAGCACACGGGTTGTTGCAGACATTGAGGAAGGGAGGCGCCTGCTGGTCAGAAGCTGTCATTACAGGTGTACTAGCGTGTCATGCGCTGCCTAATAAATCCTTGAAGGTTTTAAATCACACATATTAGCAGTAAATTAAAGTGCATCATTCTGTGTGCTCAGACGAATACATTAGACATTCACCAATCGACTGGCCAGGGACCGGAATTAGCCAAATTCCCGTTTGATCAGCCCGGACTGCACTCTACTAGATTATGCACCCCCTAATACTGTTAGGTTTAGTAGTAGGGAGGGGAGGGAGGGGTTAGGTTTAGGGATAGACTTCAATGAGGGGGTCCATAATCTGGCAGGGGTGCAGAACACCGGTCAGTCTGCTGATTCCGAGCCGGGGAGTTTTGAAGTCACACCTGCGCTCACATCCACATGTAAATATGTTATCAGTGTGAGTGAAGAAGACACAAAGTTAGCCATTTATTACATGTGTATGGGCAAAGAAAACCATGGGGGAAATCACAGGGCTCGATTAACGCTTGTTTGGGATAAGTAGGTTTTTTAAAGGGGCAAGTAAGACAGAATTTTACTTGGCCAACTGGACAAAGAAGCCTGGTTAAAACGTCATAAACTAGGGAAGCAATGAAACCTGGCCACAAAAAAGTTTCCGGCGAAAACGATACTGATTTTATTGCATTCAGTGTGAAGGATGTATTAACGATGCATTGATGTCGTGTCAGACTGTGCAGCCTGTCTGATGTGTGAGAGAGAGACTTGTGCAGAACTTAAATCAAATGAGCACAAATCAGCACACCACATAACTCATGAAAGTTATAGATCCATTCTGCGGTAGAAAAAAAGTTATCACATAATATATGATATAGGTAATCGATATTACACGACAAATATGTTTCCCCCGAACATCAACATTAGAACTGCTGTTTGTGGTGTTTGAACGAATCGAGTGAGTCAATGATTCAGTCAAAAATGCCCTGTGTCTCAATTTTCATACTTATACTACACCCTTAAAGTATGTACTTTTTTCATCCAGGAACTTTTGGCATCTCTTTTCAACATAGTATGCTTTGGGACACACTTATTCTAATCTCATATACTATTTAACATATTTCCTGCAGTAGAAAGATTGAGTTTGTTGATACTGATCTCATTTGAATGGTAACAGTTCTGCGGTTTCTTATTATTCTGAATTAACTGTAACAATGTAATATTTTGATGTGAAAGATGACACATTTAATAAGGTTAGGGAAAGAAATGATCATTTATAAACATAGTTGGAAATGACATCTGCTTTGTTATATAGAGCAACTCATTTTCAGTTAATTATTTCTACCACTTTCCAGTCGCAAAGTATTTTTTTTCAGAGTTGTTTGAGTGAGAGAACATCTGTATCTTAGTACAGATTGGGGAATTGTAATGTTTAATCATTTATTTTATTATGTAAATAATTCATTTGCATTAAAAAAGGTAGATTTTTGTTTGTATATCCTATCAGTTATAGCGTTTAAAGAAAATCAGAAACAACACAATATTGCCATGTCACAAAAACAAAGGAAAGAAAATCGGAATCGGCCAAGAAAATTGCATTTGGAGCATCTCTAAAATAAATAAAACTTCCCTCATTATGATCATCACAAAATGCAGAGTTATATAAACTACTGGTCGAAAGCTGGGGTTTTATTCACTAAGGAAGCATTAAACTTGAACAAAGTGGTAACTCATTTTAGAATTATACAAAAGATTTCAATTTCAAATAAATCCTGAACTTTTGAACCTTCTTTTCATTTCCATGAGAATATTACAACACTCATAATAATAAAAACTGTTTCAGCACCATATAAGTATATTAGAATAATGTCTGACGGATCATGTGACATCAAGACTGGAGTCATGACTACTGAAAAATCAGCTTTACCATCACAGGAATACATTTTTTAAAACATTTAAATAGAAAGCAGATGTAACCTAAATTGTACATTTTGTTTCTCAATTTTACAGTGTTTACTATATCTTTGATTAAATAAATGCAGCCTTAAGCATGATCCTTTTTTTCTTCTTCTTTTTATATTTAAACATTTCTTAATACCCCAAAACCTTTGAAAGGTATTGAATACCATTTTCATTCTGCAACAGTTTACATATCCGCCAGATGGCAGCATATCACCACGTAATGTGTAGTGCACCTGAAGAATGTCCAGAGAATTAGACTGTATCACACTGACACTGTACACTGTACATGAATCAGATTTAGAAATCTATAGACCCAGAGTATTATAACGAGTATTTTATCTAATCGTCTAAATGTGAGCATACCATAATCTTCTATTGTTCCCATAAAACAGTTATTCTAATGATCTTGTGAGATTAAGATAACTTCTAATTTCTGCTGTTTGGAAAAGGACATTACCCTCCCTAACATGACCCTCTCTTTTGCTACTTCAACATGCCACATAAACAAGCTCAACCTAAACATACACACTCCCTCTGGAGAAGAACAGTGTAATGCAACAACTTCAGGAGAGAATGCTAATCTAACAGGGGTGAGACGAGACATGAGACTGGGTTCACGAAAACGACTTTTTTTTTTTTAAAGAAATCCTCAATGAAATATATAGGGGGGAAATAGTCTTATTCAACTGAAAAACACAAAATGCAAAAAACATTGGTGTATTTTGAAATCAACTTGTTATTTATATGAAATTAAACATTTATTTTAATAAATTTTATGCACTAATAATATGTAAATGCTGCAAAATGTTTTTCTACAAACAACTAAACTGACAGGCAAGTAATTGCACAAAAATTATGAACTATATAAATTAAAAAATAATAAACAAGACAAATATCCCTTTAAAGTGGAAGTGAAGCACAAAATCAGTGCAAATGAGCTTCTCTAATGCTTCTTATGAAATTGATTTAATTATAATTGCTATTAGTATTATAAACAGTGAAAAATGCTTATTTGTTTATTCAAATATATGTGTTGGCATTTGCAAAATACGGGACAAATCGTGTCCGGGATTGATTTTATAAGGGACGCATCATTTTACCTTTAAATGCAGGACAATTACGTATTTTAATGGAGGGTTGGCAACCCTACTGGCAGTACCAGCAGCACGAGCGCTCTGTTATCAGTTTATATCCAGAACAGATCACTAGATGGCGCCACTGAAGAATCAGAGTTGTATTGCAGGGAGCCTTGTAAAGGAACAATGCATGCTTCTGCTAGAAGCATGAACGTTACAAGTTTGCCAGTGCCAGGCACGTAAAGCAGATGATGAATATACATAAGATTTCCAAATACCAAAATGACGTTTTTCTTGCATATGTTGTCTGAGCTGTGTGTGTGCACTGAAACAGTCTATCACAGCGCACAAGTAACCCACTGAAATCTCTTTTGCACTGTCTCATGCTTGAATGGCTTAAAACATTTTAATGCTGTAACTGACAAAGCTTAAAACCCGTGAAAATACTAAACTTTCATGAGGAAGCAGCACTAGTCCAGCCGTTCAGATGCATCTGGTTCAATGCGGGTAAGCATACTGTATTCACAGGTGAACATGAAATATCTTCCGTACCATTACTGGTGATTGGTGAACGAGCCAGTGTAATGCAAATATGTCTGAAAGGTCTGATGTATGCCAATAGCGTGAGGATCGTCACGTGCCACGAGATCTCGTCACACCCCTGATCTAACCTGTCCCTTAATGGAATCCCACAACTTCATGGTGAGATAAAAAAAAACTGAAGTATGTATGACTGTCTGAAAAAGAGAACACAATACAAGTTCCACATATAAACATAAACACAGAAGTCAGTTCATCTGAATGTCTATATAGTAAACCTAGGGGGCTAAACTCATCAACGTCAGTGAGCCAATAAGCATGCAGCATGTGCTCTAGTGAGACATCAAGGAAAAACACCAGTGTAACGAATATTTTATTTAATGTAATCTAGTTAAAACAGATTTATTAAATTGGTATTGAAAAAAAGTATCGCCAGCAACCGGTATTGAAGTCAAGGTATCGATGTCAAACATTTTTGAACAATACCCAGTGCTAGTGTAATGTGAAAGAGAGACTCAGAACATCTAGAGACAAAACCAGACATACAGACTCCAGAGTCTTCATGGCCACATATCATGGAGGCTAGCATGCTGTTAGAAAGCTGGATCTAGCTGTAAGATCAGCCATCACATTGGCACAATGGCACAGTGGCAGAGCTTTTAGCAATGCACATTCATACAGGTCTGATTATGACCAAGATCCTTGGTAGATATTGATCACCCTGATTCTGTCTGGTTCCATCAATAAACACAATCCATCTTACAGATCTTACAGGAGGAGAAAGAATAGTCACAGTATCACAGCTTCAACAGGGGTACCATAAAACTAGAGATGCACCGATTTGTTGTTAGTGTGATCTGCTTGACAGGCATACTGTATACAAACAGAAATCTACTTTTCTTCAAAGCAAAGTTTTATTTTCATAAACAAATTAAAAAATAAAGTAAACAGTTTAAAAACAAATTGAAAATGTTGAGAACAGCAGCACAAATAAATGCAATAGAATAAAGATTGCTATGAAACTAAGTTTTTCAGATTAAGCAAGTTTTTTTTTCAGGTAGGAAATACTACAGAAATTAAAGTAATCAAAAGTAAATTTTTATAAAATTTAATTTTTCTGTAGTCTTCATTGTAAAAATTAAATACAAATTAATGCTTACCATTAAAGATCCAAAACACATTCAGTCAAGAGCAGAAATGTATTTTCGTTGTCGTTTGTTCCTTGATTAACATGACAGCAGCAGGGATACTGGATTTCGGTCCCTGTGGCGCTTTTAATTAAGTGATAAAAATCAGTTGCGAATGTTGTACAAAATAAATCATCACTACTCATCTTTGCACCAATAAAATGTAAAAGCACTGTTTTTCTACCAAATTACATGTAATATCTAATTATTATTAATATTTCACATACATTGGAAAGGTTTTCGTGACATGTCTCTCAAGATCTCGTCAAAAAGTCTCACGATTTATTTCCACAACATGATGCATGATGGGATACCGGAGCGGCATTAAAGATAGTGTGGATTTATTGCGCGTTAAGGGCACACACCACTGCGCTTTGGCTTTTTTAAGATCTGGGACAGTCTTGTGCACTTACTTCGTGTCACGCCACACGCTCTCAAGAGGCCAAGAGCTGGGGAACCTATACGTGTAGCCCTTTAGTGATGTGAGACTTGCCACAACGCGACTAGGCGCTTACCTGCCCATAAGTGGAGAGTGTTTGAGAATTGGTGTAAAGTCCAAAATAAAAACATTGCATTTAAAATCACAAATCACAATAAAACACTGGCAAGCCATCAAAACCAAACCAAAAAGCGTGGTTCCAAAACTGATGTATTGAACTGTGGGCTAACTGTATTGTTGCATCTCTAGTGTCAACTACACTGTGGGAGGTGTAATAAAAAATGAGTAAGGACAGGCACTCTACTACTGATGCAAGATAAACACGCACAGAAAGGAAATAAGATCCCCCTTTTACCTACAAACTGTGTCAGCAGAACAGATGCTCTCAAACAGACATGGACACTTACCTATGACAGATGATTTAGCCATTAATAGAGCCAGTGAGAGGGAGAGGAAGAGAAAGGAGTATTGATTTGCTTGAAATCAAACTGTCCAAACACCAGTGATTTGTTTCAATGATTAGACCAGCTCAACAATTCAACAATTTCCAAACATCACATTTGGTCTATGGCACTGACTGGCATACATCAGTATAGAGGTGATGTTTATTCTTACACATAATATCTGTCAGGCAGGCCGAAATGTCATGATTAATGACAAAGACACACCTCTTCTTTCCTTCTGCTTAAACTAACACAGGTGTGCTCAAACACACAACACAAAAAGACATCAGCGTATGACTGTGTGCATACGGCTCTAAACACATCTACACCCTTTTAGATCTAAATAGGAAGTACTGTATGTCACGGATGTTATAGGACACCTCCACATTCTGCAGTGAACTAACAATACAGCTCACCAAATCATTTCTTTGCTTCTACTGAATGGGAGCATATCAAATAACATCAAAAGGAATTCCCAAATTTAAGCCAAACAATTTCTAAAGAAAAGAACATATTGGATTAGAAGAATGCTAAATACAATTTTCACAAGAAACTTTTGAATGGCAAATGTACATTTCTGTCACACAAAGTCATCATATGACTTGGAATATAGTGCATAAGTCATATGGGCCACTTTTATAATATTTTTATTGACCTTGTGCATCCTTTTAGAAGCTTGAATCCCCATTTATTGTAATGACATTTTTAAATCACTTAATCATTGATACGTTTTTTACTAGAAAAAGGTGGTTTAAAACAAGCTACTTGGCATGATTTGTTTTATTTTTTTTATTTTTATCGTTCCGATAAGGTTAATGCATGAAGTATTGTAAATCATGACAAAGAACATTATCCTCTTTAGTGCAAAATATTCATCACTTCAGTTCGAAAGAGAGTGGGGGCAAAAAATTAGATAAAAAGAGTGAGAGTGAACAGATAAAAGTTTTAGTTCCAACCTCCGTCCCATTAACTTACCCACACACAAGCTGCCATAAAGCCCAAACGGTGAACAATGATTTATTACCTCAGTCAGCTCATAGATCAGGACCTTCTGTGTGTGTCTGTATAGTGTTCTTCGCCTGTGTGTTTTTATTTGAAGCTTTAGTTCATCAGTATAACACTGAGCAATATAAACTATAAAGCACTTAATCTGCATCAGGCAGTTCAGGTTTTGGTTGAGTTAATCCATTATCCAAGAACTCTTGTACTCTAGAACACTGAATCACTATCAGTCATGATCGAGCAGAAGGCCAAGATGGTTGTAACATAAACTCTTCAGCTCATTCTTCAGTCTACTCGGTTCTCTGTTGACAAATGCAACTCAAAAACCTTTTTTGGCAGGTACCAGCCTGTTTTTAAGAATTGTAACATTTGTGTTATGAGTAAATATTTAAAAAAGAAAAAGAAACACGTGAAAACGAAACAAAGAACAACTAGATAGTTAGGTTTGTAGGCAAACTTTAGGTTGGCTTGAAAAAGCCTAGCCAGAAAGTTTGAAGTAGTTTTAAATGATTAAATTGTGAGGGTTTTCAGTTTTAACTAATTTGAAGTAGTTTTAAAGTTCAGAAGTCAAAACAATAAATCAGAAAAAAATAAAGATAGATAGACAGATAAATAGATAAGAAACAGTAAACTAGCATGTTGTTAGCATGTCACTAGCGTCTTTTCCAGCATGATTAGCATGTCGCTAACATGTTTTTTGGCATTATTAACAAGTAACTAGCATGTTGCTAGCATGATTTGCAAGTAACAAGCATGTCGATACCATGATTCTAGCATGTTGCTAAAATTATTAGCAATCGACTAGCACAGTGGTTCCCAAACTGGGGTGTGGGCACCCCTAGTGGTGCACAGACTGATCACCGGGGACCTGTGTGAAAACATACAGGCCCATCCATCTCACTAAAAAAAGGAAGCAATCTTTTGTATTTATAACAGATTTTTTATGTTTTCCAATCTACAGTGAATATTTGTATTTCGTTATTGCAATTAAACATGTGAAGTTCAACCAGAGTAAGGTGTTGGGGGGTGCTTGACAGGTGTCAAACACTATAAAGGGGTGCATGCTGCAAAAAGTTTGGGAACCACTGGACTAGCATGTTGTTAGCATGACTGGCATGTCATTAGCATGATTAGCATGTCGTTAACATGTTTCCAGAATGATTAACAAGTGACTAGCATGTTGCTAGCATGATTAACAAGTGACTAGCATGTTGCTAGCATGATTAACAAGTGACTAGCATGTTGTTAACATGACTTGCAAGTCACTAGTATGTCGTTAGCATGATTGGCAAGTCACTAGCATGACGTTAACAAGTTTCTAACATGTTGTTAACATTATAAGCAAGTGACTAGCATGTTGTTAGCATGACTAGCATGTCATTAGCATGATTAGCACACTACTAGCATGTTGCTAGCATGTTTCCAGCATGATTAACAAGTGACTAGCATGTCACTTATGTAATGTGTTTTTTCAACCTTAAACCGCATAAACTTATTTCATTACACCAAATACACCAAATAATGTTCTTTTTAGCAACATCATATGACCCCTTTAAGCTATGGCAGTAGACAGTAGACACCACAAGTCTAATTGTGTAAAAGTTTTCACCCCCTCAATGAAAGTCTATGGGATTTTAGGTGGTTTTGATAGTCTGGTTTACGAGCACCGTAATCCGGATCAGAAAGAAAAGATATAGCAACCAGAGTCAGTCTAGGAGGAGGTACATTTGAACATCTGGTCTCAGAAGCAGCAGCAGCAGAAGAAGTTTAAATCTGACTTCAAGAGTAAATTACTTTTTCAAGCCAACTTAATAATTGAAAACTTCACTTAAAGCCACTTTGTTTGAGAACTACTGAGCAGGATCTGTGCACAGATCTCTATTTTAACAGCAGCACAAGAGCCATGTAAGAAGCTGAGGTAGGGTCCTGGTAAAGGCGATGTGCTAGATCAGCAGTGCTCTCTGGGGCACCCACACATGCATTTCTCTCACTCAACCACAGCATGTTCACAGCAATACGCCCACTATCCGTTCCAGCCCTCTCAGTGAAAATGAATAGTGACCTACAGCAGCAGGTAACTTTTTTTGTGCGGCTCCCACTATGCTTCCCTCTCGCTCCAGCTGCTGTATGGTGCCGTCTGCACCACAGAAGAAAGTAAAGCGACCTGCCTAGGAAAAAGAAAAAGTTTCTCTACCTGCTAGAAATCAATGCAGGGTCATCAAATGTTTCCACTGATTTCAATTCCAGTTGCAATGTACTGTTATATATTTATATTTGATCATTTATTTAATAGCAAATATAGTATATTGGTGCTTCTTTTAATTAATGTACACAATACCAGTAAGACATATTACAAATGTTTTTTTATTTAAAACAAACAATGGTCTTTTGAATTTTCTTTTCATCAAAGAATCCTGATTTTTACAAAAACAATATATTTCAGTTCACAATATTCGCAATTTACAGCAATACAATATTACTGACCACAAACTTTTGAACACTGTGTATTTCTTAATTCTGTTAAGTGTTCTGAGTTGCACCTCACTCATGATCCCAACTAGCACACCATGTGAGTTAGGATTGCTTCTGACAGTACAGCTTTGATATCATGCTGCATTCCTGTTCAACACTGACAGAATAACACAGTGTCTGTTTATTACATCTGCCTTCCTTCATTAGTTTCACTCCATCTATCTCTCTCTCTCTCTCTCTCTCTCTCTCTCTGAGGTTGAGGAAAAGACACACCACTGCAGCCCATAATGTGTGTGCATCCACACATTTAAGACGTCTAATTGCCATACCACATATCAGGCACACAAATCTGTTGAGCTAGCTATCACGTACACATTTACACACACCACACTGACACATATTTCCAAGACGTGGTTATTATAAGACAAAAAAACACACACTGACTCTAAATGAACTGACAAACCCTTCCTCCGCTCTCCTTCACACCATCTCTCTCTCTCTCTCTCTCTCAGTGTAAAGTAGGGCAGTTGGCAGGGAGAGCCAGGTGGTGAGGTGCTGACAGATAGATGCTCAGTTTTCTGGCTTCTGCTGCACTTCAAAATGTGCCATCGTAAAGTGAAGCTCAAACAGAGAGAGACAGAGATAAGCACACAGAAAGGAGAAAGAACAGATCATCTTCTGTTCCACACTGACCACTGCGCTCAACTGTCATATCTCTTTACTTTTTTTGTTTTTGCACTGCGATCTAAAGCTCTGGCCTCATTCCAACTTTAAGAACTAAGAGTTCCGTCGCTTAAAATTAGAAATTGAATGTGCCGATAAACACACAGGAGTCTGTAGCTAGAGTATCATGCCATAAATGACTTAAAGTGTCCTTGTTGTCCAGCCTCTGCACCTCCATTCACATCTCTCACTCCTTACTAATCACACACAGAAATGAAAGTGCTCCTGAAGATAGTGTAAAGCATGCTGAATTCATTCTCCTTATTTATTCATCCATCTCTCTCTTTGCTACTTAACACTAAAATTAAATCAATTCAAGACAATGACAAAAAAGTGTGGAAGTGTGTCACGACAAAACTGTTTAAGCATCACTCCAATTGAAATCAAGCTGCCTGCACTGCAAACAGAGCAGACCGCATTCCTGATCATAGTCCTTTCATGATTATACCTCGACAAATAAGTTGTGATTGTGCACAAAAGGTGAGCTGACAGTAAAATGCAACTAAAGTGCATAAAAGCCTATGCATAAATATATTTTTCAGACTGCCTGTTCTGTGCATTTTTTTTCTTTTAGAATTACATAACTTATTGACAATGTAAATCATTTTTTGTGAAATGTGCATACAAGTCATAGCACAAATCAATGGCGTTTGGTTTGGGAGATGAACGGAAACTGGTGCCAGATCCAGCTCTGGAGGTGTTGGATCTGGCTTCTCGTGGCATAAATTTAGCCCTGCCTGTTTGACACCACAGCTATAGGCCAAAAGAATTCATACACAGCTACATACAGCAGCTACCAAATGCCATCATTTCATTACAACACTCACAAACTTGTCTAAAACTCTTGAGCTATCAGTTAGAATCAGTCTACTGACTTACTCACTCACTGAATCACTAGTATCAGCCTAGATGGTTCTGAATTCTGAAAATCTGATTCCTTTACTCAACCTCGCGCACCACTGCGTCCAGTGTAGCTACCCAACGTTTTTGAGACTCAAATCAGTCGAAGTACTGATGAGTTGCTCATTTCAAAATAAACTTGCAACAGAATAAATCTATAATCATTAAATGGCATGAGAAACTGCATTTTTATTTATTATGTACAGCAGCTAGTCAAGACCAGATACAGGGACAGGAGCATGCACATTTGTCAGTTGAAGTCAATACACACACACTTGTAAGAATATGAGCAGACACTGAAGGGACCAGACACTGACACACACATGAGTCAGTATTGTCAAAAGTTCCCATCACATGGCTTTTTTGTGGCCCAGATAGCTGGAGTCTGACATGAATACGCGTCTTAGCGGAGTTCTTCCAGCCCAACACAGGTTTGCCCTGGGGACACAGAGGAACTTGCTGTTCTACAGCAGAAAGTTCCAGGACATGATCAGAAATATATCCCATCATGCTCTAAAGCACTCTAATGTACTGTATTTACACATGCACATACCACAACCAACTCACTCTCATTTGTGCTTGGCGTCATCTCTGATGTCACAGGGGCTCTAGCTGTAAACTCAATTGAGAGTTGAACAAATAAAGTAAACAGAACAAACAAACAGTGGGTGGGGTTTCATAACTAACCCTGCCTGAGATTGTTTACAAAGACATGGAAATGTAAATAAACAAAATGACAGAAAAAAACAAACAAATACAGAGCAAGATAGAGAGAGTATGTGAGCAGAGGAAGTAAAAATACAAATGATGTCCATTCTTGAAAAAGCTGATTTTTCATTTCTTGCAGTGATTAATATGCTTAATAAGCCAAAAGCACACGTGGTCATGTAAACACGGTAACCCGTTTTCTTTTATTGGAGTAAGGTCATAAATGGCATAAATTGGTCAACACAGGTAGTTTTTTTGCCTCTTACCCTGATTCCACGCGGCATGTAAACGCCATATAACGCCATGTAACGCCATAATAACCAGGTTTCCCCGTTTACATGCACATCAGTAACCTGACAACACAAGTAAACTGCATTTATGACTTCATTAATAAATCAGGTTATTTCCCTGTAATGTGGTCAAAATATAATCATTTGCAAATCTGACTGACCGATTACTCAATATGCACTTCAATAAGCTGATAGAAAGCAGGTTATTGCGTTTATATGCCACGCAAAATCAGGGTAAGAGTAGGGCTGTCACGATTATGAAATTTGGCTGATGATTAATTGTCTCTCATTGCGATTAATTTTCTGTTTTAGGGCTTTGCCGATTATGCCGATTATCATGGTTAATTGTCTTTTTTTATGTTTATTATATAACTGTGATTAATTTTAGGGTTCAGTAAATAATTATGGTGTTATCTTTGAATCTTTTTTGAGTAATTATTTTGCAGTGTAAAATTACATAGATTATTCAAAATTCTAAGAATCCAACACCAGTGCTTTTTTTTTTTTTTTTTTTTCATATCACTACAGAATATCAATGATGTGTTTGTGGAACTAATGGTCCCTCATTTTAAACCCTTTGTTAAACATAATCCACTAAATACTAACTTCCTCATAACCGAGAAAAACTACATTTGAATGAAAATATGTAAACTATGAAATTATTCTAGCTGACTGCATAATTTAGCAGCAAAACCAATATTGCACATTATACAATTTAAACATGTTTGTTCTGTTAACTTTTTGTATTCTTACAAAATACATTCATGACAATGAGATAAAAATCATGGGGGGGGGGGTGCTTCTAAAAATCTTTCTGTGCGCAAAACTTAATGTGAATAATCTGAAATGCCTCAAACAGAGTGGCACAAAACTCTTATGCTCATCCAGGGTGCAGAATGGTGCACTTGAAGCAACACAAGTCACAGTGCGCTGCACTCCATACGGTACAAACAGAGTAAGAGAGCAATGAACTCCACACTGTAAAATAAACTGTTGAGAATACAAAAAGTACTCAATGTAGTAAGACTTTTGAGTTTTCTCAACAATATTTTTCTAGTTCTGCTCAATAAAGATACTTTGTTGATCCAATGTGAATTTTCTTAGAAAAATTTTGAAAAAAAAAAAACTGAAAAATTGTCTTCACAGCAGCTGAAACAACAATTACTGTCGTTGAAGTACTGTAATGCAATTTTTCTGTTTCCTGGAACAAAAAAAAAAGTAAAAAAAAAAAAAATCATCACATTATCAAAGTTATTAGGGGTGTAAGAAAATATCAATACACGTGAGTATCGCACTATTTTGTTTGGAAATACTGTATCGATTCTCAAAAACGGAATATCGATAAAAAAAAAAATCATACAAGATTCATGCAAGTTGTTTTGTTTTGAGTTTTCAATCCCGACCGCTAGATGGCAGTCTTCATCTCTGAACACCAGTGAGAGTAACAGGAAATATTAGCATTAGGGCATGCCACTAAAGTTAGCATTATAATTGTCCCTTTTCCTGGATCGGTGTACAAAGTAGGGGTGTGCACGGATAGTCGAACATTCGAATATTCGTTCTGCTCTAATTATTTGATAAATAAAAATGATATTCGAATTTCGCTCTATTTTTGCTTGCCATAAAAAAAAACAAGAAAAAAAAGTCAACAATAAAACCTAATTCGGTCACTTTCTGTGATTCTCCACGGCATATTTGAAGATGTATGCAAGAAAAAAATAATTAATTAATGAATAAGGACTGCGGTCTTCTTCAGTACTTCAAATATGCCGTGGAGAATCACAGAAAGTGACCGAATTCAAGAACATTGTTGCGGCATCTCTCAAGCATCGAATAAACACTGCTAACTTGGAGAATGCAGTGAAAGCTCCTCTTCTCGCGTCTGCCCTAGACCCTCGACACAAACATCTCAGGTTTCTCGATGAAAACATGAGAAGTAAGAAAAAAAACATTTTTTGAACATTATCAGAACATTTTCCTTGATGCGAGTGGTGCGTCACTAACGATGAAGAGGATGCAATGCCCACTCGTCGGAAAAGGCTGAGCCAGTTCTTCAGCGATGATTACAGAGAGTCCAGCCGAGACGAGTGGCCGGCCTTTTTGTTAACAGACTAAGGAGTCGACTTTCCCCATATCATGTTTACATGCCCGTGTTTCTTAACAAGAACATGTACAACAATAGAAAAAAAAGCAAAAAATATTTGCTGACAGTTTCAAAATTAAATGTAAGGATTCTGTACAATAGCCTAATTGCTGCAGGCTGTTTTTTCTTTGTTTAATTTTTTTTTTTTTTTTTTTTTATCTGTACTTTTGTTTGTTTGCACGCATTGTTAAAGGTTTTCAGCTACAAAACACGATGCGTAATGTTCAAGCTTATTGTGTGTAAGCTTGTTCAAAAATGATGGAAACAATAAATGTTGCTGAAAAATAACCTCTGTCTCATTAAACTTAATTTAAATAAACTAATATTAGTTTTTTGTGAGCTCAAATATTCAAATGTGATATTCGCGCAAAACGCCCATCCAAAGCTGAAGTACAAAGCTGAAGTGTGCCGTCATATGGACTTTTGTGGGTGCAACCTCGGTCCCGCCGTGTCCCATGTGAAGAGGGGCTCACATGGGGCGAGGTGGGCGGTAGGGCCGCAGCTGCAGCTTTCTCTCATTTTGGGGGCGTTTTGTGCAGTTGGGGCGGTGCTCGCATTGCGGCTTCGGCGATTCCACGAGGAACATAAATACAAAATGAAAAACCTGTAAAATCCAAGTGGAAAGGTATGACATCTGTATTTTATTGTTTTACAATTATTTTGTTTTATTTCGGAATCCTGTAAGCACTTTTATTTATTGATATTAAGATGTAATTACTTCTGGTTAAATATTTTTTATTAATTTATTGCTCGGGTTTGCATATGGTGGTGTGTTCTTACAACATACAGAACTTCCAAATTTTGCTACTGTATAAGTTTGATTGCATAATATAATTTGTGGCAAAACACAGCCCTAAAATTTATGTTTGTTAATAATTGACAAATGTGAAAGGATTAGTTAGTCTAACATGCAGACAACATTGTGTTTGTTTGTAAGACAACTAAGACTAAGATAGCCAGGGTATGGACAAAAGTGGTTGAACATACTCTAGGGCTCAAAACCAGACACACAAACCTCGTGAATGGTGACAACCAACAAATGTTAATGAAAAAAAATAGCATTTCTGTTCAGGAGAAAAAAATCCATTCAGGTTTAAAACCACTTTTGAGTGAGTAAATCGTGGTATAAAAATAAAACACTGACAGATTTGACAGACAGCTGACAGAATTTTTATTTTTGGGTGAATTAACCCTTTAACATTAATAAAACAACAAAACACAGAGAAAAATCAATCGCTGCTTTTGACTGAAGAAATTGAATACAGTTGCTTTAGGAATCAGGGTATATAGTGTTTTATTTTTATATTTGTTACATTTAAATTTAAAATAAATTACTTAAATGCTGCTGCTAAATATACCTATTGTACCTGAAAATAAAGCACTGTTTGTTTTAATTGTATATTATGTGTAGTTGTAATGTGTATCTTTGTCATTCTTTTATCTTTGTTATTAACAAAATAAGAAAAAATATTTTTATATTTTTATCTTTCGCCTTTGGCCTAAATATCTGCCATTCTTTTTTTTTCTTTCTTTTTTTTACCTTGAAAAGCGTTGTCTTAAAAATAGTGAAATTAGCTTGGCTGTAATGCTCAGACAACTTGCAAAATAGTAAAACCAGCATGACAAAGAATTGTGCTAAGACCGTGAATCATGATACTTCTAACACAAAAATAAGATTTTTTTCTATATCACCCACCCCTAATTTGGGGTATTATTTTGGGCCTGACAGGGATTTTTATGTAGTTTTAAGTAAATAGCATTTTTTTTTGTATTTAAGACTCTTAATAAGCAAGATTTTTATGCAAATCCCCAGACCTTTATCTACACATCAAGTATTATAATGGGAATATATCATCTTGGAGAGAGAGTTTTACCATGCAGACTGTCATAAGTGAACGTGTTTTACAGTCTATGGTTTGAATGCTGAGCGGCGAATGACTGAGAGCTAGTGGTCGACTGCCTTTGTTTTTTTGATAGCCGATGCCAATATCTATGAAAGCAGGGTGGGGCGATAGCCGAAATAAAGCCGATATGTGTGTGTGTGTGTATATATATATATGTGTGTGTGTGTGTGTAAATATATAAATCATTTTTTATTCATATTTAAGAAATTTGAAATCATTTGTCAATGGAATAGATAAAATAAGTGTAAAATATACTTACTTATACTTTAAGATGATAAAGTATTTTTCACAAATAAATACTTAGTAAAAATATAATTAAACAGGATGTAAACACTGTAACCAACAGGGCACTCCGTATTCTTAGAAGTTTGTCTGCATTGGGAATCATATTTTTCAAATAAAGCCAAGGTAACACTAATTTTACATACAGCACACAGAGAAAATTACATGAATATGACAGTGGGCAAATACATAAAATCGCATAATTTGAAATCACAAGTTTAAAGTTTAAAACATTCAATTCACACGGACCGACCATCAGACAGAGAACACGCGATCATGCTGGATAAAAATGATAATTACACAAGATCTCACAGCAGGATTCGACTAAGTTTGCAAGTTTTGTGATACTGAATGTTCATTAGTCATTCAAAGATTTGTTTAAATTATATAAATGTGTATTTGCTTAACGCTGATGACAAACAAGAAAGTATTATAATGTTTGCCTTTCTATTACTAATAATATAAAAGCAATCGTTATAATACTTTTTGTATACATTAATTCCTTTGTTTAACCATTGTATCTGATTATCAGACAGACTTCTATCCGTATTAGACAGAACAGTTAACAACGTCAGTAACAGGGAAATAAACAGATTTATTAATGAAGTAATGTAAACGCAGCCTACTTGCTTTTTCTGGTTAATGACGTGCATTTAAATAGGGAAAACTGTTTATTTTAATAAGTTGATATTTGTAAATTATTAGTTTACTGGTGTGCATGTAAACATGCTCAGTCACTTCATACCAAGCAAGGAAAACACACATGCTCATTTCACAATTCACACACATACAGACTTATACTTAAATATACTGGTAGCTGCAGTCTTAATTATTCCTGTGACCTGTCTGAAAAGAAACTGATCCCACAAAAACCAAGCTCTTCCAGAGAAAATTAATAATTCAGTCTGATTGGCATCCACTTCTCACATCTCTGATCATCTTCATGCATCAGTTATTAAGCTTGACACAGTCACACACACTAAAGCACACAGCAGGAGCCGTCTCATCAGAGCGAACACATGCAGAGCTGAGAAGGCGAGAGATAATAGAGGTGATAAAAATGTTGTCATGCTGAAAGAGCTTCTGTCAAACTTTATAGAGCTGACATTAACATGTATCATTTTAACTGAGCAAATCCTCCCATTCTGCCACTCTCGATAACTTTTCTCTTTATGTTCTGCATCATTAAGTTAAGACAGTTTGAAGCATATTCTGCATATGTTGTATAGGATAAGTTTATCCTACCATCTACCTCCACCTCTCTCTCTCTCTCTTTCTTGCATCTCTCTCATTTATCAGTCCATCATGTTCTGTTTGCCTTTTGAAGCAGTTTGATGGATAGGAAGAAACCGGATTAAAAATAGATGGTGACTAATCAGCAGAACAACCAGGATATAGTCCCACCTAAGATTTCCGAGGGTTTGAGAGATTCACAAACACATTAACGTTTACACTTGCAAACAGCAAACATGCTCTACTGAAAACATGCTTTACATATATTACTGTTGGGCTGAAGGCAGGGAAAAACCCTGAAAAAGATGGCCAGTCTAACATAGTGTCTTTTAACTAGACGTTATGTGACAAGTGATTAGTATGTCCACACCAGACATCAACCACAAAATCAAATCACATATCCCAGCCAATTAAGTGCATGGGCAGACTCTGCAATCACACTACTCTTGCTATTTTCACACCATCAGAACTAGGTGCGATTTTAGTACTGGACTGCTTTTTGGGGACCAAATTAACTCATACTGTAAACATTTTGTCAACTTATTTCGCAAGTATGGTGAACACCGATAAATATACAGACCCTGAAGTGCAGGCTTTTGTAGCAAATGTAGCACTTTCAGTTGTCACTGGAGATTCTCCTTTCTGTTCTTTCAATCGCTTTAGGTATACGTTGAAATTCCATGTCCATTAATGTGAAACCCACGAGACACAACAAAAACACAGCTCCGATCACTGCATCCTCCATCCTCCTGTTGTTAACATTGTTTTCCTTTGTTAACCTTATTGAGCGCCCCACACAAATGACATCACTGTCAATCGTCTTACATCACGTCCTAGTACACACGGTCAGTGCGAATGCAACCCTTTAAAATTATACTGGGAAATACAGGTGCTGGTCATATAATTAGAATATCATCAAACAGTTGATTTATTTCACTAATTCCATTCAAAAAGTGAAGCTTGTATATTATATTCATTCATTACACATCGACTGATATATTTAAAATGTTTATTTCTCTTAATTTTGATGATTATAACTGACAACTAAGGAAAATCCCAAATTCAGTATCTCAGAAAATTAGAATATAACTTCAGACCAATACAAAGATTGTTCACGCAAAATCGTTCGCGCAAAATCATCCCAGTACTATAGTACTGTACATTTAGTTCTGGAAATAAAGCAGTGCAAAAGGCCCTTATCTCACACTCTCAATAAAATGCAAGTAAAAAAATCAAGTGATATACCATTACCAACTCAAACCCAAATCTACAACCTGCCCCTTAAGTATAGCTAAGTAAACTTGTCCACATAAACACACACAATCTTGTCACTATGCTCATCTTAAGAATCAGTGAATATGTTTACATGCTAGGGCTGCACGATGTGTCGTTAAAGCATCGATATCGCGATGTACGAATCCACGATAGTCACATCGCAGGATGTGTGATGTAGGTTGTCGTAGTTGATCCATTATTCATTAACTGTACGGGCCAGCTGCTCCCCCCCGGCCCTTGACGAATGTGATTCGCAGAATAATTGCACAGCTTAACCATCATAGTGAAAGTTTATCATTGACAGGACTGAAAACCACATGCAAGTTTAACAGGGCAGAGAGAGGGAGCGCGAGAGAGAGGCAGAGAGAGAGCGAGCGAGAGAGAGACAGAGAGAGAGAGCGCGCGAGAGAGAGACAGATAGAGAGCGCGCGCGAGAGAGAGACAGATAGAGAGCGCGCGAGAGAGAGACAGATAGAGAGCGCGCGTGAGAGAGACAGATAGAGAGCGCGCGCGAGAGAGAGACAGATAGAGAGCGCGCGCGAGAGAGAGACAGATAGAGAGCGCGCGAGAGAGAGACAGATAGAGAGCGCGCGTGAGAGAGACAGATAGAGAGAGCGCGCGAGAGAGAGACAGATAGAGAGCGCGCGAGAGAGAGGCAGAGAGAGAGAGCGCGCGAGAGAGAGACAGATAGAGAGCGCGCGTGAGAGAGACAGATAGAGAGAGCGCACGAGAGAGAGACAGATAGAGAGCGCGCGAGAGAGAGGCAGAGAGAGAGAGCGCGCGAGAGAGAGACAGATAGAGAGCGCGCGTGAGAGAGGCAGAGAGAGAGCGCGAGAGAGAGACAGATAGAGAGCGCGCGCGAGAGAGAGACAGATAGAGAGCGCGCGAGAGAGAGACAGATAGAGAGCGCGCGTGAGAGAGGCAGAGAGAGAGAGCGCGCGAGAGAGAGACAGATAGAGAGCGCACGAGAGAGAGGCAGAGAGAGAGAGCGCGCGAGAGAGAGACAGATAGAGAGCACGCGCGAGAGAGAGACAGATAGAGAGCGCGCGAGAGAGAGACAGATAGAGAGCGCGCGTGAGAGAGACAGAGAGAGAGAGCGCGAGAGAGAGAGACAGATAGAGAGCGCGCGCGAGAGAGAGACAGATAGAGAGCGCGCGAGAGAGAGACAGATAGAGAGCGCGCGTGAGAGAGGCAGAGAGAGAGAGCGCGCGAGAGAGAGACAGATAGAGAGCGCGCGAGAGAGAGACAGATAGAGAGCGCGCGTGAGAGAGGCAGAGAGAGAGAGCGCGCGAGAGAGAGACAGATAGAGAGCGCGCGAGAGAGAGACAGATAGAGAGCGCGCGAGAGAGAGAGACAGATAGAGAGCGCGCGAGAGAGAGACAGATAGAGAGCGCGCGTGAGAGAGGCAGAGAGAAAGCGCGAGAGAGAGAGACAGATAGAGAGCGCGCGCGAGAGAGAGACAGATAGAGAGCGCGCGAGAGAGAGACAGATAGAGAGCGCGCGAGAGAGAGACAGATAGAGAGCGCGCGTGAGAGAGGCAGAGAGAGAGAGCGCGCGAGAGAGAGACAGATAGAGAGCGCGCGAGAGAGAGACAGATAGAGAGCGCGCGTGAGAGAGGCAGAGAGAGAGAGCGCGCGAGAGAGAGACAGATAGAGAGCGCGTGCGAGAGAGAGACAGATAGAGAGCGCGCGAGAGAGAGACAGATAGAGAGCGCGCGCGAGAGAGAGACAGATAGAGAGCGCGCGAGAGAGAGACAGATAGAGAGCGCGCGAGAGAGAGACAGATAGAGAGCGCGCGTGAGAGAGGCAGAGAGAGAGAGCGCGCGAGAGAGAGACAGATAGAGAGCGCGCGCGAGAGAGGCAGAGAGAGAGAGCGCGTGAGAGAGAGACAGATAGAGAGCGCGCGCGAGAGAGAGACAGATAGAGAGCGTGCGCGAGAGAGAGACAGATAGAGAGCGCACGCGAGAGAGAGACAGATAGAGAGCGCGCGCAAGAGAGAGACAGAGAGAGAGCGCGCGCAAGAGAGAGACAGAGAGAGAGCGAGCCGTCTTCAAACAACACGAGCGCTCTCTCTCTCCCTCGCGCATATTAATCAATTGACACGATGGTGTCGATGTTTAAATCATTTAAATGAGAATGTAAGTGTGCTCACCCCATTTTTGTTTGTAAGAAAAAATATTGCAATATATATCGCAGAAAAATAAAATATCGCAATGTCATTTTTTCCCAATATCGTGCAGCCCTATTACATGCAAAGTTATAATTAAGCTACAGCAGGTTTTGCATAGTAGCGCTACAGCCGCCTTCTGTCTGTCTGTGACACATAACTTAATGGAATATCTGAATGATTCATAAAGCATCACCTCTGTGTTTTGGAGTAAGAGTGTGAAGGTCAACTGCAGTTTGATTAACGCATGTATATGCTGGACGAAGCCATGCTTAAAGCACATTATCTAGGGCTACGTCTACATTAATCCGGATACATTTGAAAATGGATTTTTCATTTTAAAATGCTCTCCCTCCACACTAGCGTTTTCAAGCATTTTTTCAAAAGTGCTTCATCCACACGGAAACCCCAGAAAATGTTAAATTCAGTTTCTGCGCATGTGTAAATCCTCAAAAAAGTTCACTGCATATGATACACACGGAACAGACATGAGACGGTTTCATTCAGTTTTTCTAACAGGGAATTTGATTTATTTTATTTACAAATATAACTCCCCATTCACACACGCGTCCAGGTTGTATGTCTGATCTATAACGCAACTACCCTCATGTTTTGCCGCTAGGGCCGGGTACCGAACTTCGATGCTTTTATGGTATAGAACGAAAAACTTTGATACTGTGAGTATCGAAAAAATTATTTATCTTTTGGTGGCAAATTTCGGTTCCAAGAGCCAAGCGGCGTTTTTTTTTTGTTTGTTTTTTGCCAAGCGGCTGTGTCTGTGTGAGCTTGTAGCATACGAGTATGTAAGGACCTAAATTCGCCATGATTGGCTGTCCACCACCACGTGACAAGGACTTTTGTTTGGTCAGATTCGGCGATTCTGAAAGCACCAACTGACATGATATTAAGTGTCTAATAAACCCAGACATGCTCATTGCATGACTCTTATATTCTTCTAAAGATTACTTCGTATGATGGCCCGTTTCACAGCTAAAAGTAAGTAGGATAACAAAAAATTTAGCCTGTACACAATATAATTTGTTTATTTATTTATAATATGTTCATGTTGTGGCAAAAAGGTTTCTCTTTTTTTGTTAATCTTGGCCAAGTTAGGATTGATACAAATCCTTAGTGTCTGCACACCCCTATCCAAAAAGCACAACCAGTTGTATTAATAATGTTTTCCTGAATGTGAAGTGTTACCAGAATTAGTTTTAATTAAGGTGAACATTTTTTTTCGTGTGTTTAATGTATTTGTGTTGATGTTGAAAGGGATTTTAAAACATATGGTATCGGAAAAAGTATCGTTGGGAACCAGTATCGAAACTGAGGTATTGAAGTTGGCACCGGTTAGAAAGATTTTTAACAATACCCAGCCCTATTTGCCACAAATAATAAATCTTGAGTAAATCTTTGCAGAACTGTGATATGAGAGTGTACAAAATAACATCTCTATAGCAATAGTGTGAAAGTGCATAGCACATAACACGCACAATACCAGTATAAACACGGATATCTATTGATATAATATGCGTCACATGACTAAATTTGCATCATCATTTTCAAAAGCCTCCGTTTTCACAGTCCACACTACAACACAAAAACAGCGTTTTCAAATGTATCCACCTTGGTTTTTCTACATCATGTTCAGTGTTGTCCCTTCAAAAAATGTGCAGTTTCAAGGGAATCAAAACAATTACAGTGGATGTAACTATAATTAAATGTGCAAAGGACTGTTTGCCATTTGGAAGTAGAAGATAAAATCTCTAAACTGAGAATTATACTTCATAAAAACAAAACCAAATAGCAACATGTTACGGGGTACTGGTAGGAGGTAGAAGGGATGAACACACATTAACTCATCTGAACAGATCACATTCATACTTCATTACAATAGACCCTTCTGTTATTGCGCTCATGAAATAGTCTAACAATATGTCACAAAAATATAAAATTTAGTCAGAAATGTGCTCAATCTATTGTGCGCTGTCTGTTTGATATGCATGTCCATGCCAGCACTCTTTCACTGAGGTCCATGGAGCTTAACAGAGATGTGCTTGTTGCCAGAATGAACCTTTATGTAAAATGGAAATATTCAAGAGACTTTCTGAAATTTAAAGAATAAAACTGTAAAAAGGAATAATGCACTGGAGGAAACGCATATGAGATTAGGCCGCATTAAACTATGTGCTTTTTTTGAAGCATTAAATATTGAGCATTCTAATGGTTAGGACAATTTCAGTTGTATATTTTTTCCAAAGCAGCTCACTCTGCATCCTGTGCTGTTTTGTAGACGCATTTTTTTCCATAGAAACAGAGAAAAAAAGTGATGTGTCTGACAGATGTTTTCAGTGCAATTCAGTTTTCACAAACATGATTAATCAACAATCAAATCCAACTGTCATTGATTTGTTGCAGACAGAAAACAAAGTGTCAAGTGAGCAAACACACAGTCACTGTCTGTCTAGGTAACATGAACAGTGTTACAGACACAATGTGTTGTTATTGCAAACACACAGTACAAGGCTCGGGTTTGAGATGGAAACATTGAATGGAAACTTGCGAACACAAACTCTCCGCAAGTTCTCATAAATATGCAATCTTCCTTTACATCACAAAACTAGTCCACTAGACGCTCATAAACACACTCATCAGGTGCGTGTTGGACTCACCTCCTTCCAAACAGCCGTAACCCAGTAAAAGTCCTGCTGCTATGCCGGCGACTCACTGCGACTCTCTCCCCCTCAGGCTGGGGGTTGGATGGAAGGTCAGAGTTGGATGAAGAAGCAGACGTGGAGGCCAGAGAGGTCATGACCTCTTCCCTGTCCTGTGAACCTGCTCCTAGCTCCTGCTCCATTAGGAGCCTTGAGCGTCAATCAAACAATGGTAACTAATCCCAAACTCACGGAGTCAGAGAGTCCTCATGCTGAGAAAAACTAGAAGTGAAAGGTCGCACCATCCTGCTCTCCGCCTCTTGGAAAGAGAAGGAGGACACCTGATCAGCACTCAGTCCTCAAGATCCTTGCAGACTACCAAGCGTGATCCGCTTCCCATTTTGCCTTCAAGACACTTAATCCTATAAGAAAACCCCCACATTCCTCTTCCCCCTCCTCTCTTTCCTTCCTCCCTCTCTCTCTGTCTCTCTCTTAGGAAGTTCTTAAAGTCCCCGTCTAAGCAGAGTCATAAAGCAGAGAGTGTTCCTCCAGTCCTCTCTTCATGTCTCTCTCTCTCTCTCTCTCTTAAAGCGCTCATCTCCTGTTCTCCTCCCACAGTAGCTGCCGCTTGCACTCACACATGCGTCTATGCAGAAGCACACACATACGCTCTAGCTGCCGGTTGCACTCACAAACATTGCACTACACCAGGAAGTGTCAAACTCAGAAGAGACTCATTTGTAGGACCCCAAATGTAGCTGCCCCTCCAAGTGCCTGATTGTTTTTCACCTTACTCCTTTACATCTATTGCTCACCTTCTCTCCATCTTATCATCTATAACTCTGTCAATGGAACAAAGCAGCTCATAGTTTTTAGATCAGATTAGTAGTGCATCCAGTTATGTTCACAAATATCACTTACAGACAAATGGTCATTTGGAAATAATCTCTATAGAAAACTTAACAGTGATAAAAGATGTATAACTGAGGCCACGGAAACATATTAAGTAAACACACACACATCTTATAGCAATGAATAAATGCAGTTTGACATTGAGAAAAAGAAAAAGAAAAAAAAGAAAAGAGATTGCCTTAGGTTCTCAGTCGTCATTGATTTCTGACAAATCTGTCTGTGTTAGCAGGCATGTATGTATGTATGATTCTTTTTTTGTTGAAGGTTTTTCCATTTAGAACTTTTACATTTACATAATATATATATATGTGTGTGTGTGTGTGTGTATACAGGTCCTTCTCAAAAAATTAGCATATTGTGAAAAAGTTAATTATTTTCCATAATGTAATGATAAAAATTAAACTTTCATATATTTTAGATTTATTGCACACCAACTGAAATATTTCAGGTCTTTTATTGCTTTAATACTGATGATTTTGGCATACAGCTCACGAAAACCTCATGAAAAAAAAAAAATTAGCATATCATGAAAAGGTTCTCTAAACGAGCTATTAACCTAATCATCGTAATCAACTAATTAACTCTAAACACCTGAAAAAGATTCCTGAGGCTTTTAAAAACTCCCAGCCTGGTTCATTACTCAAAACTGCAATCATGGGTAAGACTGCCAACCTGGCTGCTGTCCAGAAGGCCATCACCAGAAGGCCATCATTGACACCCTCAATCGAGAGGGTAAGACACAGAAATATATTTCTGAACGAATAGGCTGTTCCCAGAGTGCTGTATCAAGGCACCTCAGTGGGAAGTCTGTGGGAAGGAAAAAGTGTGGCAAAAAACGCTGCATAACGAGAAGAGGTGACCGGACTGAGTCGGAAGCAGTGGACTGAGTCTGGAGTAGAAACATCCAGAGCCACCGTGCACAGGCGTGTGCAGGAAATGGGCCACAGAAAAGCAGCACTGGACTGTTTCTCAGTGGTCCAAAGTACTTTTTTCGGATGAAAGCAAATTTTGCATGTCATTCAGAAATCAAGGTGCCAGAGTCTGGAGGAAGACTGGGGAGAAGGAAATGCCAAAAGCCTGAAGTCCTGTGTCAAGTACCCACAGTCAGTGATGGTCTGGGGTGCCATGTCAGCTGCTGGTGTTGGTCCACTGTGTTTTATCAAGGGCAGGGTCAATGCAGCTAGTTATCAGGAGATTTTGGAGCACTTCATGCTTCCATCTGCTGAAAAGCTTTATGGAGATGAAGATTTCATTTTTCAGCACGACCTGGCACCTGCTCACAGTGCCAAAACCACTGGTAAATGGTTTACTGACCATGGTATTACTGTGCTCAATTGGCCTGCCAACTCTCCTGACCTGAACCCCATAGAGAATCTGTGGGATATTGTGAAGAGAAAGTTGAGAGACGCAAGACCCAACACTCTGGATGAGCTTAAGGCCGCTATCGAAGCATCCTGGGCCTCCATAACACCTCAGCAGTGCCACAGGCTGATTGCCTCCATGCCACGCCGCATTGAAGCAGTCATTTCTGCAAAAGGATTCCCAACCAAGTATTGAGTGCATAACTGAACATAATTATTTGAAGGTTGACTTTTTTTGTATTAAAAACACTTTTCTTTTATTGGTCGGATGAAATATGCTAATTTTTTGAGATAGGAATTTTGGGTTTTCATGAGCTGTATGCCAAAATCATCAGTATTAAAACAATAAAAGACCTGAAATATTTCAGTTGGTGTGCAATGAATCTAAAATATATGAAAGTTTAATTTTTATCATTACATTATGGAAAATAATGAACTTTTATCACAATATTCTAATTTTTTGAGAAGGACCTGTATGATGAAGAATTAAAAAAATCCTACTTCAAATTATTAATAAAATCTATAATAAAATCTCAGTGATACTAAAATAACACAGCAGACAAAACCGCAAAAAGCCAGAAGGGAAGTACTCTCATTAGGTCATCTTGTGTGTGTGTGTGTGTGTGTGAGTGTACTGTAACATAACAATAAGAAAGCCAGCTGAAAGATTCCTCTCCACTACCTTCTGTTCACACTCACTACAGACTTCCTGTGAAGGAAGGAAATGATGTCACTAAAATGGGAGTCGTACACAATTACGGTTGAACCACAAACCATTGTTTCCTGCTATTCTTCTGTTAGAAATATGTATGTGTGCTTGTGTAAGAGAGAGCAACCTACAGATATAGGAGGACGAGAGGGAGGAGGTGAAAATAGGACAGCTGAAATTATGGGTAGGAAATATAACTGTGTAGGAGTAACAAGTGGGATCTGTAACCTGGATTCAGCCTGATCTAATATACCACCAGAAACAGCTGGAAGAAATTTCCACCACAAATCAATCCACCCATACTCATTTTCACTGTCATATTCATATTCTCATATTCACCCTTTTTATGGGCTTGAGCCTAAAACAGACTATAATGACGATTTTGTGCATCTTTAGACTGGATCTCCACCTTGTGGTTACATAGAGTAGCTGCATGCTTGCAGGGATATTCACACTGCTTTATACATTTACTCTTAAGTGTGTCTAAGATTGTGTATTTATGGATTATAGTTTTGTAATATTTATAACAAAGTTAAAGTGACCCTGAACTAGGCAAATATTATGGATGTTTCTTTCTAAATAATATATATATATATACACACACACACACACACACACACATAGAACAACTGGAACTATTAAATGTGTGTAATCCCTACTCACATGCATAGCAATCTCTCACAAACCCATATCACTATCTTTCTCACTCACTCTCTCTCACACACAGAAACACACACGCTCGCGCGCGCTTGTGTGATGAGATTCTGAGATAAGCTCTGGTGGTCACAGATGGTTTCCATATACAGGATTGGTGGTTAACTACATTTGCCATAAATACATTCAAGAACACAGAATGACCAGCCAGTGAAAGTAAAATTCACACCCATATTTACTGTATATGCACACCACAATGACAGTTATTTTGAGGTCACTGACTGACACTTAACTAGCAGCAGAGCAAGGCATCAGCATTGGCAAGGTCAGGAGTTCGACTCCCAAGGAATACATGATTGATAAAATATAATTCAGCGCAATGTAAGTTACTTTGAATGAAAATGTAAATGTAAATATTCTTAACCTACATTTGGGTCAGAACACGCTTGCACACTAATGCTACAAGATTACACAAAAGCTGCATCAGAAATCAGACATCAGACTGTCTAGTTGATCCTAACATCTGTTTATATAAAAAAAAAAAAAAATAATAAAAAAATATGCAGTTCCAAATCTGGGTGGGGGCACCAGAGTTCACAGGGGGGGGGGGGGGTTGCGGGAGTGGATATGCTTTGAGGTAGGGCTGGTGTTAAAATGATAATGATAAATATTGCTATCAGATAGAATATAGTGCTTTTACTGATCTAAAAATAAAAACTGGGTAAATTTTAGGCAAATGTTTTTGTTTGTTTGTTTGTTTGTTTGTTTTTCTTCTTGTGCTTGGTGCTCAACCCTGGTGGCACCAAAGCATTCAAAGTCACAGATCAGATGGAATTCTGGAAAGAGGGTGCAAAGAAAAAGCCTGAATCCCCTCATGGTGTTTCTCATCAGAGAGATTGTCAACTTTGCCAAAATGACTGAAATTGAACACAACACAAACTAGGTTTTACTCCTAATACAATAGTAATACTATTGTAAAAGAAACTGTAATAAATCCAGCATACAGTAATACATCCAGCTACTGTAAAAATGTACAGAAATCTCTTTACAGTGTAGTTTAGGCACCTATCAGTTGGCACCCGAATGACCAGGGGAAAAAATAAAAGCTGACAGCAGCAAATACCAACTCTGAAGAGTGCACAAATCACTTTTGCTCCATATATCACACAGACATGCGTTGCAAAAAGGAGAGTGTATAAAAACAGCATTTGAGACTCGTAGCAGCAGATTCAAGCCATGGTAGCAATGTACTTGTGTTTTTGCTAGAAAAAAATATGACAGAAAAAAAGAATTCACAAACTGATTTGCCGATGTGCAAAATTCACTACATTTTTTGATGCAGGTGTTTGAATGTGTTTTGCACCATATTTACTGTAGCAAAAGTAGTAAATCATAAGCATATGAGTTTTTTAATTTGTGATTCATAGAATATGATTTGTGAACCTGCATTGAAGGATTTGAGAAGGTGAAACTGTTGTGTTGTGCTGCTTTTGTCTGTGAATTTCCTGAAACACGTGACTATCCTCAACTCCAAATTCAGCTGTCATATGCACTCAGTTGTTTTGCCCTGTAGTAACACATGGTATTGTGTCAGAAATGCGAGATATTCATATTAAATAGTATTATATTATATAATGCAGATATGTATTAAATATAATAAATGAGTAATGGAATATATTTGCAGTATTTTCTTATTAAGCTATATATGTATTTAGACTACTATTTTTCATAGAAATACCTAAAACCATATAGTTGCATTTTACCATGGTATTGAGCTGCTATATGTGTGGTTTTAACTCATGATCTAGATGTATGCTTCGATGGAAGAACAATGGTTCATTTGTATGGAGCCAAAAGAGTATCAATAAAGATAAATGCACACACTACATTCACATATGCACACATAGGATTCATACATGCACACACACAATTCATAAATACACACACAGGATTTACTGTTTACTTATAGCCAATCAGCGAACGACTCACTTTCCTAAATCAGCGAACGACTCACTTTCCTCAGCGAACGATTCACTTTCCTCACGCAGCGAACGACTCACTTTCCTTAGCGAACGACTGACTTACCTCACGCAGCCGGCGACTCACTTTGCGCAGCCGGACACCCACTTTGCGCAGCAGGAGACTCACTTTCCGCAGCCGGAGAGTCACTTTCCTCTCGCAGCAAACGACTCACTTTCCTCACGAGTCACGCAGCGAGCGACTCACTTTCCTTTCCTTTTTTTTCTGCAGTCACAGTCTGTGCTATATGTATTGAGACATTTTTACATTTATATTTTGTAAAAAATATTAAAAAATAAACCTGAATTGTAATCTAAACATCTGTATTTCCATGCAATTTCATAAATAAGCTGTGTGAACACGTTCATGTGATTGGCTTATAAGTAAACAACCACGTGGAGTGCGTTCTTGTGATTGGCTAAAAGAAGGGAGACATCTGATTGGTTGCTGATCATTCTATGCATTTGTGTGTCGAACCAAGTCAGAGAAGTCTCAAAATTCACACACAAATGCAGTGAAGTTCACAGACCGCAAGCAGTTTGTAAATCAAGATATACGTGTGTGTGCATCAGAAATACATTTCTGAATCTTGTTCTGTGTATTTGTGATTCTTGAGTGCATTTGTAAATGTTGTTTGCATTTCTGAATTGTGTGTGTATTTCTGAATTTTGTGTGCATCTCTGAATTTTGTATGCATTTGTGAATCTTCTGTGCTTTTTAAATTTTGTGTGTGCATTTGTAAATTTTGTGCACATTTGTGTATCCTGTGTGTGTATTTATGAATCATGTGTGTGCATGTATGAATCCTGTGTGTGCATATGTGAATGTAGTGTGTGCATTTATCTTTATTGAGACTCTTTTGGCTCCATACATTTGAACTCAAGCTACTTCAAATGTGCATTTATAAGAGATATTATTATTATTATTATTATTATTTTATTAAATGTTTTATTATTATTGAGCACACACATATGGGGGGGGGGTTCAGATTGTCATATGTGTACGTGTGGGGAGGGCATGAAAAAAAGTTGGGTGGTGTAAAATAGATTCTGACATACTACATCCACTCATTGTGCTTTCACACAGAGGTCCACTACTGATCTGCGCCTGTTTGCCACAAGCACAACATTTTGCGTTCAAATCCAAGCATTGTTAATGAAAATTATTTTTGAGCATTTAGATTGTTATTAAGCCGTACAATAATATAATCATTCACAGACGTGTTTAAACGCTATGAATAGAAGCAAGAGTATGTGTGAACCTGGTGTTTTGTGTGTGTGCGCTTTGAGTGTGCATGAGCGCACCGTCTCTGGGAGAGAGCACAAGTGCTGAATGATTTAAACACTGGAAAAAATTAAAAAAGACATTAAAATGATAAACTTCAGTGATGATGCAACACTGCCTCGATTGTGCAATTGACAATTCCTGTGTGAACCGTGCAGCTCGCTTGTTGTGAAGATGTGATGTACTGATCTGAAGCCATTTGCGTATTTAGAAAGGAAAAAAGAGAGCACACTGTGATGCACTTACGCTCGTCGTTTGTGAAATGATCTCTCACAGAAAGTTTTCAAATTTGTAAGTTATTTACTGAAGAAACATGAATTGCATCTCACCATCAGCATTTTCATTATTTTACCTGTGCTGGACAGAGATGGAGACTGTGCCGCTGCATGTCATGCCAAACATCTCACAGCAGCGCATCGTCATCTTGAGACTGGGTTATTTATGAGATCGGTCTTTATTGAGACTGCCGATCAAACTCACCCAAGCCATTATCGGCCAATATTGATTTGTAGTGATTCAGTCGGAGCACCCCTACAGCACACAGGTCTTCAGCTTCTACACACTCCCTTCTCAGGTTTACACTGGTCCAACACAGGATCTTTAATACGTACAGCCTCACCCCGAGGACAGATATATATAGTCTTCCAACACTATCACCGTTTTTGCAGTGGTCATTTGATAATAGAATATTTAGTACTTCTATTCCTCAACTGCGCAGCATATACCAGACACGACTCCCATGTTACTTTTTGCACTGTTTGCAGGAAGAAAGTTTTAATCATGGCCAGAAGTTCCCTGGTAACAACAACCAAGATTGATTCCCGAACAGAAAGATGCATGCACATTTAAACCTTACTGTAGGTTCCGCTGGTAACTGTAAATTCTTGAATCACATGATGTATTTAAGAGGATACATAGTCTTTGATCTGAGCATTCTTAGTCTGCACATTCAGTTTTTGTGACATTGTAAATACTTCTGACTCCTTCAGAGGCAACTGCATAAAACATTTCAATTAAACTTAAAAGTATGCAAGTAGGCATATTTACGATGCAGCGAAAGAGTTATGGATTTTGCAGCTGGCTTCAAATTTAAATATCATAACGTCTTCGTAGTGCTGATCAGAGATGAGCTGGCATGAGCAGCATGGGTCATCAAATGGTAAGCACATGGACACATAAGTAAGTGTAGTTCAGTCTTACCTGTGGTAAAGTTGAGGCGGAGGGGTGGGGGGCAAGACCCATTTCCCCCTGTGTGCCCACATTTCTCTTTCTCTTTCACGCCTGCCAGATTGGCTCTAGTTACTGTCATACACACAGCTATAGACAGCAACTGACCCTTGCAGTCTGTGCCTCTCTGAGCTAAATCTTTCTTCTCCAACACCCCCTACTTCCTGTTGTGACACTTCCTTATGTGAGTGTGTTTGTGTTTGTATTGTGTGCATGAGAGAGACGGAGAAAGAGAGATGGGTCAGGGGTAAAACATGATTCTCATTTAAGAAATTGTCTCGAATAGAAAATGAGCTACAGACCCAGAAATACACTGACACTGAGAACAGGGTCCTGCAGGAAACTATTTTTATACTCTTAAAGGAGAGGCCCCAAACACACACACACACTGAGGCAGGAAGCTCTCCCTGATTTTTACACTGGAAAGTGACTGATGATCTTAAACGTATATATTTCTGTGCATGAAAACACAAGCTGCTACTAAAAACTAATATGATGAAAAGACATTATACTTCCTGTCACACTCATCTCACTTTTAACCACAAGTAAACGCTCACTCGCAGATGCATATCTTAAGATAAAAAGCAAGGACTGTTGTCCATTTCTACTTTCTGTCTTTCTATTAGAGATGTACATTTTGCTTATTATGAAATCAACCAGTGTTTAAATATTTTGTTTTATCATCATCTCAATAATCTCTGTGTGTACAGCGCTGCCACTGGTGGCTTTAAACTATCATCCAAAATATTACAATAACAAATCATAAAGTTAGAACTATTTGTTTGTAGTCCCTGGAATCGGCACAACTAAAGCATTTTCATAATAATAGGCAGTTTGTCAGCACACAGTCATCGCTGAATTTCACTTTCTATCCTCTCAATGTCTCTTGCAGAATATTGGGTTTACAGATTGTGTTAACTTAGCAAATGTGAGAAGGCAGACCTTTTGCATCTAATATGGACCAGACTGCTGAACTTCATTTAACTCATTTAACCACTAGGGGGAGAATGTCCTGTTGAAGTGAAGTGAAGTGAAGTGACATTCAGCCAAGTATGGTGACCCATACTCAGAATTTGTGCTCTGCATTTAACCCATCCGAAATGCACACACACAGAGCAGTGAACACAAACACACACACTGTGAGCACACACCCGGAGCAGTGGGCAGCCATTTATGCTGCGGCGCCCGGGGAGCAGTTGGGGGTTCGATGCCTTGCTCAAGGGCACCTAAGTCGTGGTATTGAAGGTGGAGAGAGAACTGTACATGCACTCCCCCCACCCACAATTCCGTCCAGCCCGAGACTAGAACCCACAACCCTTCGATTGGGAGTCCAACCCTCTAACCATTAGGCCACGACTTCCCCATAAATGTTCCCCATGTTGTTCACTAACGGCTCTGCAATCTGTTTTGCTATATCCTTTCTAACTTTCGATTCTGCTGTTCCAAACATAGTTAGTTAGTTACTTTCTTCCACTGGAACAAAAAGAAAGAAATAAAAAAAATTTGAGGTGAATGAGAACTGAGGTTTAAATTTTTCTAGATTTTGTCTAGGTTATGTGCATGCCTGAGACAAAATTGAGGCCACAGAGACACGCAGGCACAATTATAATTTTTTTTGCAGTTTAACATTTATAGACACTAGTAGTCTGCATTGCAATTTTATTAAGTGTACAGCCCTACCATTTTATTTATCCACATTCAGCATTATACAATAAATGTCATTTTTATAACTGTATTCCATGATTCCATCAACAATGCTTTGCTGAATCAGTTTTGGTGAGCTATTCCTTATTGTCCTGCATATTTGGGAATAAAAGGAATCAACCCCCTTTAAAATAAATCACATTGTGTTATCCAGCTGTATTTACTCAGTGCAACTTATAACATCCAAGTGACAGATATAACACCAGCATGAAAATAAATAAATAAATAAACAAACAACCAGAATCACGGAGTTGGAAAAAGGATCACCCCCTCCTAAAAATGAATTGTAAACTCAGTCAGGTGTAGCAAATCATTTTTTCAATGGCACACAAAGCCATTTGATTTTCAACTGTGTTCAGCTGTGGTCAGTCCTTGGTTGTGCAACTGAAGCAAACAGTCAGCTTTGGTCAACAATCAACAATCATGTGGCATGGCACTGTCAAAACAATTCAAGAGATGGACAAAACATTTTTTTAAAGGCTTTATCAATGCCTAGAAGCACAGTGAAGTTTATTATTAAGTTTGGAAGGTATCTGGTACAACACAGACCCTCCCTGGATCAGGACGTCGCTCCAAACTGGATGAAAGAGCCGGAGGAAACTGATCAGAGAGGCGACCAAGAAGCCTACAGCAACTCTGAAGCAGCTGCAGGAATTTATGACAAAGATTGGTGATTGTGTGCATATTACAACAATATCACAAATTCTCCACAGATGTGGCTTGAATATGAGAGGGTTGCAAGAAAAAAAAATACCATCAAATGATTGAGGAAACTCTGCTGCCCTCTGCCAGAAAGTTGTCAATGGAATGACATGATAATGACCCAAAACACACAGCAAAACTGAGCACACAGTGGTGGAAGGAGAAGAAGGTGAATGTCCTTGCATGACCTGATCAGAGCCCAGACTTAAACTCCACTGAATATCTGTGCAATGACCTGAAGACTGCAGTCCACAAACACTCATCATCAAACTGAACTGAACTTGAGCAGTTCTACAAAGAAGAGTGGGCAAATATTACAATGTCTAGATGTGCAAAGTTAGTAGAGACAGAGACAAATCCCAAAAGACTAAAGTCTGTAATTAAAGCAAAAATGGTTCAACAAAATACTGACACAAGAGGGTGATCCTTTTTCCAACTCTGTGATTCAGTTTTTTTCTGGCATGCTGGTGTTATATCTTTCACTTGAATGTTATACAGTAACTGTTGTTAATACAGCTGGATAAAACAAAAACTGTACTCTCTTCATTTCAGGCTGCAAAGCAACAAGTCTGATTATTTTAAAGGGGGTGATTATTTCTATATTTACTCTATACAAAAAAAAAAAAAATGTAAAAAACGTACAGAAAGGCCCTCTGGGCTTCCGTGACATTTTGCTCACTCATCTTGAATCTCCACACAAAGAGCAGTCTGACCCACCGGCACACTTACAACGATCAACTATCAGCAACCTAGATCAAGGGGATTTAAATGTGGTAAAATATATCACACAGAGCCCATGGTACTGCTATCTATTCTTAGAAACACAAATAAAGTCAGCTAAAATATTTATTAAATAACCAAGGAAGATGTGCACAGCTTGGTTTTGCGGATGCAGATTCTGTGTGGTTTGGCTTATCAGAAAACCTGCAGCCATTTCAGTGTGTTTGTGATGTGACAGCGTTTGCTGCATCTCTCACAGCCGAATGTGTTGGACATTGTGTTCCAGTCAATGAAGTTCAGAGAGATCAAGGCCAAAGGTACCGTGGTGTCTGTCACTGTACTGTAGTGACTGCTTAGCAGCTACAGCCATCAATTAATAGGAAGCAGTGAAGGCCGGTTGTGATTGGCTCTTATTAGCTTGTTTGCAGCATTGTCATGACGACGTGATACAGTGACCTCAAGACTAATTGGAAGAAGCTGAGTTTAGGAGCATAATATAGATCATTTTTCTGTTAGTAAACATTGTGTTTATATCCCACACTTCTGCCGTTTTTCCTCCTCAGAATGGACTCGAGTTAAATCGAGTTAGAAAGTCCGAAATATGAAATCTAAAGTTGCATTTGGGAGAAAATAAAGTCTCAAAAAAGAATTTTGAAACAAAATAGGAAGCGTTAAATGTAAAATGTTATAGGTTTAAATAGTATTTCATGCTGCAACTGTAGGGCAAATGTAATATGTTCCCAATCAACAGCATATGTGAATATTATGTATACCAACTGTTTAAATCAAATTGATGCTTTAAAAGTAACCATGGCAGGTATCATTCATTACTCTTACAATTTAAAGGCCTGCGTTTAGCTTCAAATGGTGTTTTTGATGGCAGTATTCTATAAAAATATTTGCATTCCGATTCTGACATCCAAATGCACAACAATACATTTGATCTCTTATTCTATGGATTTTACCGTTTCACTCCACTTGTTACCGTGTTTCTTCTGCCACCACAATGCGTGTGCAGCTGTAAGTGACGAAACCGTGACATCTACACGAAATTGGTCTATAGCAGAAACTACAAGCAACTGATCTCCTGTAACAATACAGTATGTGTCTATGGATATATACCGTCTGTGGCATGCTGTGTTCCCACTCCTCAGTCCCTTTCCAGAGTACACACAGTTCCACTGAGCACACACAGTGTACATCTACTCAAATATCTCTCACACACAGCACGTCGTACGGAAAAGGCTTGAATCATTAATCTGAACTTAGTCACAGGCTCTCGTGTCAGTCACTGAGGGATATCCTGTACAGAAAGTGTGTGATCACATGTGTGAGATCGCATTTGTTTCAGCTCTCTTTCACGCAAACGATAGGATTGGTTTAGGATTAGGATTTCTGACAACATCTAAGCAGCTGCTTTCTCTCTCAAGAGCATCTACTTGATGCCTTAAGAACACTTACAGGCATTGGCTTCAATAAACTAATGAACAGGACTCATGAAACAGCACATCCTAAACTTCAAATGCTTAGCTACAAAATGGTGCTGTGGGATTTGAACCTGGTGTGTTTGACTCACTCCCTTTAAAACCGGGTAATGGCAAAACTTAGGAAAGCAATCTCTTGGTGCTCAAAGTAGAGGGAAAGAGGTGTTTTTGTGATGGCTTAGACTGTGGGAGGAGAGCTCCTGGTAAAGCAGCACCTGCAGGGCACACTGACTCACTCACAATAAACTCCAATCTACAGCTGTTACACATCCTTCAGAACAGCTGGGACCCTCTGACTCACTCTTACACACAGCAAACAGACACTTTAAAAGGAATAAACACTCACATACATATGTACATACATACATACATACATACACACAAACACACACGCATTTATATACATATATATATATATATATACACACATACACTGTGTATGGCTGGGAAGTAAAGAAATACATGCAATGGCGTTATGTATTCAAAATACAAAATATGAGTAGCTGTATTTCGTTATAATTACATTTTAAATAGGTGGTTACTGGTTATCAAATAATAGTTACATCCAAAAAGTATTTTAGATTACCAACGTGATTACTCTGAATTTTATTTAAGTTTGGGGATTTTACCCAATAAGACAACTGTTTCTCTGTAGAAAAAAAACAAAACTGTGTTTCATAGCTTGTTCATTTGTCAGCATAGTGAGAGCGCATACACTCATCATCACTACACAAAATTGGACGACACAACAGAAAGCCATTCCTGTAATGCATTTCTCTCGTTGAAATACAAAGACTATTTTACTTAGAATTCTGAAAAAGGATGTAACATCTCAGAGCAATGCAATGCCTAACATTACCCGGCAACAAAACTTCTATTAGCACTGAAGAATACAACATCTAATCTGAAAAAGCATCTTGAGGGAAGCTGTTTGTGATCTTTGAAAATTTGTATCCAATAACTAGTTTTTCAATTTTTTATATATTTTGAGAATTGACAGAATTTCTAAGAATTTTTTGATAAAAAATGACAATGAATTCTCCTAGAATTCACATTTTGCATTCAGTTAATAGATCCATATAAACTAGGCATGAAATAAAAGTTAATAAAGTCAAACGATAGCTTTATGTGCTCTACAGATGATCCGATTTGTGAACACATGAGTTTTTTAAATTAATAATTTATTTTGTTTAACAAAACCAGTGTGAATGGTTGACATTAAACTGGATAGATCTGGGGTGCGTTTCCCAAAAGCATCGTTAGCGATCTGTGATTGTTAAATTACATTGAACTATAATGACATTAAAGTTACTTGCGACCGTAGTTTCTTCAATTTAGCGTCTGCGATTCTTTTGTGCCGATCGCTTCTCCATAAAGAGGATTATCAATGAAGTGATCACTTAATATTTGCTTCATTCATTAAACTAATGTATTGTGTAACTTGAAGAACTATGCCAGTTGTTTTGGCTCATTTTATTTATAATTTTTTTTAGAGTTGGAAAACATAAAAACAAGACAATAATATGTTCCTTTGTGTCTGTAAAGTTTCAGCTCAAAATACCCCACTGATCATTTATTATATAATTTTGAATATGCCTATATTCAGCGGAAGTAGAAACGCACTGTTTTTCGTGCCTGTCTCTTTAAATGCAAATGGGCACCTGCTCCCCGCCCCCTTTTCCAAAATACAGCTGTGGCATTATAGCTTGGACCTGCCAAAAACATCTGTTTCGGTTCTGATTATCATGTTCATCTCACTGAAATCGTGTTTTTAACGGCATCTAGCAGTGAGGTTGCTCACCCCTTCCTTTAGAGAAGCTACGGTGGCCAAAACAGGTAAAGATGTCATCGACAGCAGAGAGCAATGAGATTTCTTTACAAAGGTAAATCAAATAATTATATTTACATAATTATTCAATAAATCAATGGTATTGCAAATGTTAATGTACTTGTTCATCATTGTGTCAGTGTTCTCCATAGAGCAGTTTGACCATTTAGTGCTACTGTACAAACATGGTGGAGACTTCAATGTAAGGGGACCTGCGGTGTAAGTAGATAGAAATTGTTCAATCTAAGGTAATAACAACATAACAGTTCATTAAGAAATGTCTTTATACACCTCTGAAAACATAGTTATGTTTATTATTATTGTTAATATGGCTGCACGATATTGGAAAAAATGACATTGATCAAAAATACAGAAAAAACTGTAATATTGTGAAATATTATTACAGGTGCTGCTGGAAAACCAACAGTGGGAACTGATCCATCCCACCCAGTTTGAAATTTTTAGCAAAACCTGCCTTCAGTTGTGCCTCATTAAGAAAAAAAAAATGGGGTAAAATGATTCACGCAGACATAAATGTATTTAGGTAGATCGGGGGTACATTCCCAACAAAAATAAATCCACTGTATCTTCAGCAGCTCAGATGTCAGGAGTATTCGCGCAAGTCGCATCTGGTGTGAACACCCCATAACTCACTCAAGGCGGGTCTAATGCCAAAACGGCAGTGTCTGTCAACAGACGTGGGAGGGGCCTGTGCAAATTGACATCACTTTTCCCAGAATCTGTGAACAGCTTGTTCTGAGAAAGTGTCTATGATTTGTTGGGATTAAAAAAAAAAAAAAAAAAAAAATCACTGGGTGGATTTTATCATTATAGAGTGGTTGTGTACATACACTGCCAAGACATATTTAAGTTCAAACACCATGTAAAAGTAAATTTTGCATCAAATGTACCCATTAAAGTACACCAACCCGGGTTTCTGTACATGGTTAGGGATTTCCTCTCACACTATGTCTACAAAAGAAGTGACCACAGACATTCAAATCATTTATCCTTTATGAAACAGAATGAAGCATCAGTTTATTGTTGGAGATCCTTCATACGACATCCAGTGTAGACAGAATGACCATTTATAAAAAAATGTATTCTCATTGCATCTCGTCACTGGTCACTTGCATTGCATATTTAGCCTACATAAAATGCTGCTAGTCTGAATACATATTCCCTATGAGAGAAACAGAGTGACAATAATTAGAAATGGATAAAGGTTGAGAAAGATGAAGACTGACAGGGAGTCATAGAGAGTAAGAAGGAGGGATAGAAAGAGGGAGGAGGAATAAAGAAAATGAGAGAGACTCGATTAACAAATGCCCACTTCCTTAATGTCTGTAGCTGTAGCATTATCCTCTAGAGCAACCCACAAACCCACACAGATGACTGTCAGAGACGATCAAATGCTCTCTGAGTACCATGATCACTATTCTGATGGTTTGAAATAATAAGGAAACAAATAGGTACAGATCTCCACAGATAATCTCGGTGGAGATCTGTACCTATTTGTTTTCTTACTGGGTCACAAAAGAAGACCTTTCCATCAAACAATGTTATCAACACAATGTCTGTTGAGGCACTTGATTTCTGATATCTTCTAGGAACTAACCATATAAAAATACCTTTTTTGAATCATCTCTTTTTGCAGTACTTTGTAGGGCTGGGCGATATATGAAAAAAAATATAGATCTCGATATGGTCCATTTTTTTACGATAATCGCTATATATCTTGATATGTTTGCATTAGAATTTAAATAATGAATAAACTGGAGGAAATAATTTTTTCATTTACGCGCGTCTGGAGGTCTCGCGGCGCGGTAGACGCAAATTCGCCTCAGTTACAGGAGATTCTGAGTTATGAAAAGGACCATTGCAAGATGACAGCGACCGGCTTTTGTGAAGGAAATTGGCAGTAATACCCCCACCTTGCGCAGCTGTACCTGAGTGTCCCTGGGACATCAGTGCGGTCGGAGCGTGTCTTCTCAACAGCTGGACATATAGTGAATAAAAAACGCTCTGCTCTGGCCCCCGAAAATGTTGATCGACTTGTTTTCCTGTCCTATACATTTGTAATGGCCCTAGCCTATTTGCGCATTTCCTTAAGGGTCGGTTACGTTCAATAAAAAAAAACACATGGCCTGTTCTTTAAAGTTTTGTTTTTTGAACAGTTGTTTGAAATGGATTGAATCATTATTTAAAATAATCTTGGAGATTTTCGAATTGCCTAAATCATAAATGCAGCCGGGTTGAAGCCTGCAGTGATTTTTTTCTTTTATGGCAGCCGTCCCCTCTGCATATATATTTTTTAGAGAATGTTGCACTCCTGTTGCTGTTTGTTCTTCTGCACGAAACTTCATGCCAATAAATAAGAAATATTGCTGACTTGTGCATTTCCAGCGCTCTCTTTACTGTCTTCACATGTTAAATGACCGTGTAAAAGTTACGGACCGCAGCTCTGATTGGTTGTTTCTCTTACCGCTCCCGGTAAGAAACAACCAATCAGAGCTACGGTCCATAACTTTTTTTGTGTTCAAAGTATACAAAATGTATATAATAAGCGCGTACACCATGAATCCATTTTCCAAACCATGTTTTTAGCCTGTCCTGAATGACTAGGGTACACATATAATAAGTGTTTATATTCAGACTATTTTAGATTGCTTCCGGGGTACCGCGGCAGAGTAAGCCAGTACCTTTGTGATTCTTCATAGACATAAACAGAAGAGAAGTAGTTCCGGCTACAATGTTCTTCCGCAAGACGCAAGCAGTTCTGTTTATTAACCGCTAGAGCGTCAAAAGTTAAAGCAGCTTTAAATAAATAAAAAATAACTATAAAAAAATAAATGTGTTAAATAGTTTTACCTAGCCACTTTATTATTCTGGAGTCTAGGATTAGGATTAGGGACAAGAAATAATTAAAAAATAAAACCATCTCAATAAAGTCATTATTATGCAAGATTAAACTTGTTAAATTTCAAGAAAAATTTAAAAATAAAAATTCTCTCTTTTATTATATATAAAATATATCTCAACTTTTCAGAATGCCGCAAGCGCACCGCCACCGCGGGTCATGTGACAAGAACTAACCAATCAGCTTCATCCTTTCCCATAACAACGCTGAAAGCTCAGCCAAGATGAAGGAACAGCTGATCATAGTTATATATGGATTGCAATTTTGAAATAAATTTAGTAGCAGAGCTAGCCTACTGCAAGCGATTTTTAGAGCTGCAAATCCATTTATCCTTTGCTGAAATTTCTGCGTCTTCATGGAGAGAGCACGTCATTGTTGCTTAGCAAAGACAGACGCCGCAGGGGCGCTTCTGCCCGAGCGCTTCTGCCCGAGCGCTTTGGAAAGGAGGAGAAAGACACGCCTAGCGTTTTCCACGCGTGAATATATGTGAACGGCCCCTAAGGCGCTCGCTCACTCAGTACGCGCTGAAGGCTCGTTGCAAAATGTCTAATGCATTTAACAGACCAGAAATAGAAGATCCTCCAATAACCAACAGGTCTGGTGTTTGGGTGCACTCTGGATTCCCTGTAAGCTATAATGGTGATGACAGAATGAATGGTAAAGAGTAAGGTCTCATATCCGCGGCTATAATGTAAATGTAACGTAAGCCTACCAATCGCCGCGGTAATGTCTTTTGCCCTGTTTGAGTCAGTTGGAAATGTTTGCCTAAATGCTGCGTGGATAGTTTGTTGCATGTATGTTTCTCCTTTTTTTCGTCTTTTCCCAGATACTGACACACTAAGGTGATGTCGGCGTAAATGAGTTGATGTTTCAAGTATTCCCGCTGGTGTTTTTTTTTTTTTTATTCCCGCTGGTGTACCCTATTGTCATGTAGCAGATGCGACATACCGTTGTTGTTTTATCCACCACTCTCTTGCCATCACCATTATAGCTTACAGGGAATCCAAAGTGCACCCAAACACCAGACCTGTTGGTTATTGGAGGATCTTCTATTTCTGGTCTGTTAAACACACTAGCCACCGAGTACCGTGCATGAACTGCATCAGTACGCGCTGAGTGAGCGAGCACCTGACTGAGTAGCCTAACATTAACATATAAGTTGGTGTTTTTTTCTTCTTCGGGGGTGTCAGGGGCATTGCCTGTTACGTCGTTTGGGTTATTGGGCTACCTTGTTGAACGCATATCATTATATTTCACTTCTTTTTTTTTTTTTTTTTTTTTAAATATAACTAATTAGTCCAACGAACCATGTTTCCTCCTGACTGCTTGCTCCGCTGACTGTCTACCCGCTGCTGAGCTCTGCCTGGATCTGGTTTTCCCGTTTTGCTGAGCGGTGCCAGCCCGAGATATTTTCTGTTCATTGCCAGTTCATTCTAGCGCTGTGCGATTAATAGAAATCATCATAAAATAATGATTTAAGTGTGCGCGATTTCTAAATCGCTTTATAGCATGATTTCCTGCGGCGCTGACCTCCCGCAGTATGCCATCTGATCCAATGAGAATGCATTGAGCCTAGCACAAGAACAGAACAGACTGGGCATATGCCAACTCCAGGTTTACACACCGTCTGTATTGCACCTTTTTTCCGAGCCCATGTTAACTGATCAGAGCGTTCACACTGCAAGAGGCTAGAAATAAAAACGTGCAAAAATAATTAATATCTAGCACATGAGCATAGAGAGAGTTGTGAGTGCACAGGACTTGTTTTAAATTCGCACACTCTCTCCACGCAGAGGAGCGTGTATCTGAGCAAGCACGTCTGGTTTGTGACAGAGCAAAGGAAATCTGCTTACGAACAGAGAGATTCACGCTAGTGCATTATTTTAATGTGCTTTCGCGTTAAAATAATACACTCTCGCTGCTGCTTCTGCACTGCTTACACATACTGTGAACCTGTATAATGTATAACAAATCTATTTCAACACCTGAGGCACCGCAACAATTAATGAGTTCCTCGAACAATGCATGGCAAAAAAGAAAAAAAAAAGTCCCTGGACACGGGATTTTTTAATTTATATATATATATTTTTTTTTGCCTTAAGTCTATAAATGTTTTTACACCTTTACTATAGTGATTATTTTGACTTTTGTCTGTTCTAGAGACGTTACAACTTTTTGATTATTGTTAGCTCTTATTGGTTTTCTTTTGGAAATATGTTTCAAATTTATCCTAAATGCATTTATGTCTGTAAAGCAGATCGTTATGCGCATCTCGTCAGTCAGTCCTCTAGTCAGTTCTCTAATCAGTGGTTAATTCCCTCAGGTGCGTGATTTCACATCGAGCAGCTTTTACTACACAGAGCCATTGTTAACGGAGAAGCTGAACAAATCCACATTCATTTTCAGCGTTTATTTTATTTATCTTCTCAGCTAACAACGGCTCTGTGTAGCACCTGTCACGCACCTGATAGAATTTACCGCTGATTAGAGAACCGGCTTTACTGACGAGATGCGCATTAATGATCGACCGATCGTGATCGGAGCACCCATACTGACAAGGTCTTTGTTCTTCTTTGTTCTTACTGTCCCAGTAAAAGGTCCTGTGTAGGGATGGGTGATATATTGCATGAGATTTGTCATGTGCATTTCGTCAGTAAAGCCAGTTCCCTGATTACCAGTAAATCACCATCACCTGCTTTCAAATGGAGCACCATTTAATAGACAGAGCCTTAGATCACTTAAAAGCTACACAATATCGCGTTCATTATCGTCTTCGATATATATCGCCCTTCCCTACTGTGAAGCTTTTATTATGCTAAAGTTATGATTGTTTTGTTTGGATTTGAGTATTTAAAGAGGATTGGCGAAACATTCAAGGAAGCATTGGTAAACAGAACTTGCCACATGATTGCCGGGAGTCTCTCTAGGTGCCAGGTGTGTAGACTCTTTGAAACTATTTCAACATTATTTTTCTTATTTCAAGTTTTGTGTTGTTGCTGATAATACATAAAATGCAAATATCGCCAATACTGTCAACCATTACAAGCTTCTGTCTAAAGAGCTGTACAAAAATGGGGCAATTACAAGGGTAAGCTGCAGGCATCATTTTATTTGGTCTGTAGTTATGGTCTAAATGTGCATGCATGTCTCTTACATCATGTCTATAATTGGTGCAAGCATTGTCGTGTTGTGCTGCAACAGTTTGATGTTATCTGTAAGTTAGATCACCTCTCAAAAAAAGGAAAAACAAAAATGTTAAACTACACATTCTTGTCAATTGTGATCTACATACAGTGGGGCTCAAAAGTTTGGGCACCCCTTGCAGAATCTGTAAAAGTGTGAATAATGTTCAAAAATAAGAGAGATCATACTAAATACATGTTATTTTTATTTAAAAAATTGTAAGAGTAAGATATTGTAAATAAAAGAAGTTTACATTTAGTCCACAAGACAAAAAAAAAAATCTGAAATTATTAAAATATCCCCATTCAAAAGTTTGGGAACCCTTGGTTCTTAGTACTGTGTTCTGTTACCTGGATGATCCACGACTGTCTTTCTGTTTTGTGATGGTTGTGCATGAGTCCCTTGTTTGTTCTGAACAGTTAAACTGCACACTGTTCTTCAGAAAAATCTTTAAGGTCCAGCAGATTCTTCCGTTTTCCAGCTTCTTTCGCATATTTGAACCCTTTCCAGCAGACTGTATGATTTTGAGATACATCTTTTCATAAGATACAATATTAAGAACAAAGGGTTCCCAAACTTTTGAGTGGGGTTATTTTAATAATTTCAGCTATTTTGTCTTGTGGACTAAATGTAAACATCTTTCATGTGCAATATCTTACTCAGGACAATACTAAATAAAAAATAACATGCATTTAGTATGATCTCTCTTATTTTTTGAAAATTATTCACATTTTCACAGATTCTGCAAGGGGTGCCCAAACTTTTGAGCCCCACTGTAACTGGCTGCAGTATTTTAATCACTAAAAACAGCAGGACATTCAAAAATAAGGTACACACTATATTAGGTCTTTTAATATCACTGTCTCAGTACTTTAGTACTTGGTACAAACTGGAAAAAAATAACTGGCTTGCAATCATGTAAGGGCCTGTTTACTACTGGTCACTTCAAGCATTTCTTCTAATCGGATAACTATCTGATTGTGAAAAGACCAGGTGTAAATACCCTCTGAAACGCTTTCAAGACAATTTACTGTAAATCCAATCACTCAAACCAATTCTGGAGGTGGTCTGAGACAAATTCTAGATGAAACTGGACAAGAGTTAATGCATCTTGTTGTTGAAACCACAAATGTAAATTTTACTCCTTCCAGTAGAAGTTAAAACATGTGTGAAAACGCGTTATAGGCAATATAACGTTATAGTCAGATATGACAGCAATACTGAACACAAATTGCCACAGATGAGTAGCTGAGTTTCTGTTCAGCAAGCCGACTCAGAAACTGCCACAAATGAAACAAAGTAAATCACAAATCAACACACAATCATCTTCATTAGCAGTAGTGAGACTACATTTTATAATTTGACTAGTGCTGATGCCACTCTTTCTCCTATTGCGGTCTTCAATCTTGAGCTTAGCTGGGGATGAAAAGAAAGCAGCTTGTATCGGTTGCTTTAATTGACGTGAACTCAGTTAAATTGGCATATAGCACAGAAATTGATTGGATTTATATTTGTTTCAATATATGTGGATAAGTGTAAATGGAACCATTAAAACATTTTTAACAAATATCCAATCTGTAAAAAAAACATTACTGTATGTGATCAGGTGTTAACAAAAATTGTCTCTGAAAAAAAATCCCTTTCGAAACTACATGGCTTCAAAAAAAAAAAACTATTTATTCGTTCTTTTACTTGCTTGTACTTATTTGAACAATGTCTAAAACTTCAGACACTTCCTGTGTCTGTTTGCCTCTTTAAGAAGAATCGCTTTATGTATCCCCCAACTGTAAGTAGCTTTGGATAAAAGCGTCTGCAAAATTACAATGTAAATGTAAACAGTCGCTTATGGAAGAAAAACTCCTCTGATTGGCCATCGCGTTTATGTGCTCATTCAGCTTAACAGACATGTCTTTGATTGGCTACAATGAACAATGCTACAACAACATGCTGTAATCAGAGACTGACACTCGTCAAAGAGCGCTTGCATAAATACAGACAGGAGCGTCTGAAAACAACTGTCATATTCTTGAGATGAAAAAGCTGTCTTTAAAATCTAAACTTGACATTATCATGATATTCACAATATTCACATTGTATATTCTCAGCTAAGATATTGTGATTATATCACTTATATTTTATGTACTGCTCAGCCTAGAACCGCATGAGACTTGGCATTTACAGCAGAATAAGGACAGATGCACATATACAAAGGCCCTGGATATACTTAGCCCATATTGAGCTACATTCACACTGTGACTGGTTTCATAAGCAAACGGATGTCTGGCCACAATCTAGAGACTTCACTTAATGAGTCAAGACTCTGCGTTTCATTTGAGCTTAGTTACGTTGTCACCTTTTACTCGTCAACATACAACAAACTCTATTTTTAACCGTATAATATAATTGCTAACACACACACACACACACATCTTTCCACAACACATGAACAGAACTCAGCTCACAGTAAAACTTTTCTTTGTATTCTTTCGGCCAGGTGTGCCTGATTTCCTCCTCCTCCAACTACATATTCAAAATGACCTAAAGAACAGCACGGTTTCTATTACGGTTGAGAAGTGACATTTCAATGTCAGTAATTTCATTGTTCATGGATGTAGATGCTGCCATAGAAGCACACTGACAAGAGAAGAAAACAACACTCACTATTAAGAGAGAGAAACCGAACATGTCAAGACAGAAACAGGGTTCAGTTCAATTCTGTACTCCACAATAAAAAACATGTTCTTGTCTATAACCCGAATGATAATGTTTTTAGAGCAATAGGCTTTCCTGCCAGTCATTATCCTGATTACCGCATCATTCCCCTTTATGACGTGACCTTTCAGGTATTTCATTACTGCAGCAGTGGCCTATTCTGCAGAAGAACACATTTTCTTCCCATTTTGATCCTCTTACATCCCAGCAGTACAGAGAAACCTTGGTCATTATCTGGCTTTAATAAGCCCCAGTCTTGAGTGTTCTGGTTTCTGGGAAATCAGAAGTCCCCACTCTGGACAATCCACATAGTGGTGTGTACAGAACGAACCAGCAAATAAAAAGAGAAAATCTAGTCATTGCAGCCTACAAATGCCTTACTTATAGATGTCTCCAGATACTAAGATTTTAGAATATTATGGTGTAAGACAAGACTTAAATATTTGTTTAATCCCGAGAAGGCCTAACAAGGGCCTGCAGGTCAAAGTCGGCCTGATTTGCTTTTTTTTTTCACTCTTAATTAGAGAAGATACAGACTGGAAGTAAAAAAAAACATCAGACAGGGTATGTGTTGTATGAATGGACATGAGGTTTCTGGTAATAGTATTACGTATTGAATAATGTGGTGAATTCAATCCATTGATACAGAACACAGCCCTGGTAAAACAGAGAAGTGCTTTGGAAAAATCAATGCAACACATGGCAAACCGAGTCCATGCAGGGCCAGCAGCAACCCTCCCCCCAACTTCATCAAAGACAAATCTGATACAGACATGAGTAACTCGTCTTGAACCATATCACCGTCTCCTTCATCTTAATCAGGTCTGGTAGACTACAAAGCCCATTATTCATAATTCATGTAGGTCTGTTGGTTTTAATGTCATTAGGCCGCTTCAATGGGCCATGTGTGGTTTCATAAAAGACCAGCTGGTGGTGTGTCATCTGTATAAAGACAGATCTGCTCAGTTTCCACGTACATCTCCAAAACAAGGTCTGAATCATCTGACTGGATTGTGTCCCATGCCACTGAGCTTTGATTATCAAGATATCTCAAATAATCAAAAGAACAATAACACTGTTTATGGATGGTGTTCCCTAGATCTTTTTAATTTAGACTTAACACTTAAGTTCTTTTGTTCTTCGTTTTAATCTCTCGTTCCAACCACTGCTCCAAAGATCACTGCATAATATGATATTCAGCTCATCATTTAATCTAAGAATTCTGGTAAAGATTAATGTTAAAACATTTCAAATAAAGACATAATCTCTTTAAAGGCTGTGTGTTACAGTGTGTTTTACATTTTCAACTTCCTTTAGTGCATAATGTTGCTGTTTGTGCATGAAAAAGCTCTGCAAAGTTACAAAGCACAAAGTCCACTCTAAAGTAGTTATTATCTATTTCAGTAAGAAATGTTTCTGAACTTCCTTAAATGCCTCGACTCCAGTCCTGAGTTGTTTTTCCAGGAACAAGCAAGGCACAGTAGTATCCCTCATTTAAATAATCCGCACCCAAGAAATACACAAAAATAAATATGAGAGGGCGAGGCTGGGTTGAGTTGCATTAGTAGTGTGTTGCCACCATGGCCAAGAGACTGACACGGAATCACTGATCCGATTTCTTTAGGAACATAATTATGGACTCTGGTTGCAGCACACACATGAGGAGAATCTTGGCAGATTATCTTCCCTCAAATATTAAACATGCACAGACTACAGGATTTGAAAATCGTGGCACATCACACACTGCAAGATATTATTAAGATTATCATGCCAGAGGGAGCGCCTGACGTGATCTCACACAGCAGATCGTCACTGAAATTATCTTTTTTTTTAGGCGTGCTACCTTTGTGCACTCACCCGCTGCATTCATACTGAGGTGATTTCACTCCAGCGCTTCTCTTTCTCCTTACAGTTGTGATGCGTTTTGGCCACATTAAACAGACAGTTATGCTACTACAAAATGTCAAGAAACCTCTATCTCCGCTATCTAACGGAGCAATACATCAGCCGTTCTGTGGTTTTGCGCATTGGCTGTGAAAGTACTGACATAATCATATATCAGCCATCATCCCGATTTAAATCCTAAATATCAAACATGTTTGGTAATAATCGGGGCTTCCCCGATTTGTGTGCGAGCAGATCGGGAGGTGCGAGATTTGATCGGTGAACGCCTCACATTTCCAGATAATCCGCACCGAACATCGGGACAGATCGAGGAGCTCGACAAGATGTTTGCTACGATTCTCGGGAGGGGGAAATTGGGGCTAAATCATGTTAAAAATCCTGTAGTGTGAGCCAGGCTTTAGGTGATGTTTTCTCATTAAAATCATACAATTTCCTATTCATTCAATGGAACGTTTACGCACACTTAGAAATTACCAATATGGCGGCACGGCGGCTTCACTTTCATGACGTCATGAGCAATACAGTTCTTAAGATCACTGTAACACACAGCCTTTTGTGGATTATGTATTTATTTGAAATGTTTCAATGCCTTCTTTCTTTGTGTACACATTTGGGCGGTGTTATGCAAATCTTCCCACACCGTGACCTAGATATGTGGGGCGTGTTTGAAGAAGACGTTTTAGGAAGGCTTGGCTTGGATTAAAGTCTCAAACCTAAAGACATATTCTTTATATGTCTTTAGGTTCGAGACTTTAATCTTTATGACTTTACTGATCTTCTGTGTGCACAAACAGCTTTTAACACTCCAAAGACAAAGGAAAACATTCAATTGCATATTAATCATATAAATAATTTAACCTCACAATTTCCTTGATTCCTATATGTGCACTTGCTTATACTTGTGTTTTGGCCCATCATGTTGATTTTTAAAACTGTAGAACAAGTATTATAGTATCGTTTTGTGCCTATCACAACTCTTACCACTAACAGCTCTTTTTACAAGATCTAGGTCTGAGGTGTCCCCAGAATGTGTCTGTGAAGATTCAGCTCAAAATACATTGCAACATTTATTATGCCATGCTGTAAATGCCTCTTTTTGGCTGGAACCAAAAACATGCTGTTTTTATATGGTCTTTTAAATGCAAATAAAGCTGCTGCTCCATAGGTTACTATGGCAACAACAAACATTAAATCAGTTTGTTTTAAATAATGATCATCTCCATTGCACTTACATCATGACATTGCTGTCCTTAAGGTCAAATACACACAAGGTTATGTCAATATGATCATGTCAATATGAATTCAACCTCATTTAAAGTTAAGGGGGGACAGTAACTTGTTGCACAACTGTCTATAATCTAAATCAAAATCTGTGCTGCACATAGACCTCTTGACTGACGTTAAAGGGGTAGTTCACCCAAAAAATTGATGCTTATCTGCTTACCCCCAAGGCATCTAAGATGTGACCTTGTTTCTTTAGTAGAACACAAACCAAGATTTTTAGAGATTTAACCATCCCTTTAATTTACATACCTTCATATTTATATGAAGCTCTTTTAAATGCAAATACCAGAACTGTGACTGCAGATGCTTTTATCTAAAGCGACTTACAAATGAGAACAGTCGAAGCAATCAAAAACAGCAAATTTATATATGTGTGTTCCTGTAGCTCATTTGGTAGAGCGTTGCGTAAGCAAGCAAGCTAGCGCAAGGTTGGGGGTTCGATTCCTCGGGAACATATGACAGGTAAAAATTGATAGCCTGAATGCACTGTAAGTCGCTTTGGATAAAAGCGTCTGCTAAATGCATACATTTAAATTTTATATATATATATATATATATATATATATATATATATATATATATATATATATATATATATATATATATATATATATAATAGATCAGTGGCTATAACAAGTCTCAGTTAGCTTAACACAGTGCACGTAGCAAGGGCTTTTAAATAATAAAATAAATAAAAAGAAAACCGATAGAATAGAAAAAGAATAGAGGAAGCTAGTGTTAGAGGCTAGTGTTCTAGTCTAGAGACTAGAAAGGTAGTAAGATTTTTTTTTAAGAATGGAATTAGAATAGTGAGTGTTAAAGTTAGAGGGTCAAGTAAAGATGGAAGAGAGGATATTACAAAATGAAACTGATTTTAGTCCTACAATATAATATCCTAGTAGATACTTACATCAAAACACAGCAAGAGCAACAAGCTCAGGTTGACTAGATGTATCATGTATTGCATCGTTTTGCTTTGTTAATATTCCCATGGGCAGCTGTCAACATATTTCGCTCTCTTTTAGCTGCTAATTGACTCCCACTCTAATCAAAGCTAGAACGATGATCCACATGATGACTGCCCCAAACACATTACTGAGGTCACAATAACAGCACTGAGGAGGAAGGCTACAGGGACAGATTGGTTACTATTGTGTTTCCACCTGTTATTGTCAGGTTATTCCAACCTGATTTGGTTGAGATCCTCTTTCTTTCTTGCTCTGATTGATTGGCTACCGATTGCTATCGGCCGATAATCGATTTGGAAAAATTGATTGGTGGTCCCTATAAATTCCTATCTCATAAACCGATCTCACCCTTATAAACCATGCACTGTCTGACGCATAAAACCCATTTCATAGGGCCCTAAAAATTTACTTTTGTTATAGTGTTAATAAATTGTTGTTAAATTATATACGTTTCATGATTTCAATTCATAGATATGCCTTTTGATTACAAAAAAAAAAAAAAAAATCCATTAAAACGAAGTCCAGGAATAACATAAAAGGGGGAAAAAATATAAAATGGGGAAAAATATAACAGAATTAGGGAAAAATTGTGAGATTGCATAGGACCCTACCACTAAGGTTATATCAGCATCTGCCCTCCATGCATCAGGTCAGACAGGCATTGACTGCTTTCACCAATGCAAAACCACTTCCCTCATCCTCTTACATAACACACTCAGAGCAAAGAACCCATCCACCATCAGACCTACAGACACATATGCAGGTCCATCACTTTTCACTGCATAAAAACCCTGAACATTATTACATAATCAGCACAGCTGCTGCCGGTTTCATCTGAGATTAAACCAAGAGAGGAGAGCAAATCTGCTGTAGTATTTCCCAAAGATCCTGTTACACTGGCCAAGAAAAACTGAGGGACCCCACACTTCCTCTTTTTCAGACCATTAAAAGGTCAAGACTTTCAGGAACACAATCATAAACCTTATGTGTAGATGTTGCGAAACAATATCCAACACAAAAAAATGTGCTAAACAATAAAAACCAACAAATCTATAACACTTTTTTTTATATTTAACATTATTTGACTCCATTAAAGTTTCATTATGTCAAATATAATAAGTTAGTCCTACATTACTGTGACTACAATAAATATTTTCAGTCACTATTCAAGGGAACATGAAGTCCAATTGCCTAGCCCATGTAACATAATACAGTCAACTAACATGACACACCAAAGACGAAAAGAGCAAAGTGTCCGCGAGGAACAATGACAAAACAAATGCATTAATTGCCCAACATGGCATGGCAAATGGACCAGTAAAGCTACAACCCCACTAAAATAACAGAGTTAGAGTGCACACACAAATGCATTCTAAGAAACCAAGCATGTGCTGTGATAAATGACTGTGTAACCATCAGCAGACGTGGCATTTTGCACAAATAAATACGCATGGCTGATGTCACCGAGGTTACATTGTAAGACCCTTCCAGCAGGCCTGCCATAGCTGTCCTAATGATGAGGACGTTGATAATACTGTATGCAAGGAGATTATGGCATCTGACACCATAATTTAATTGACATGACCCCGATGACAGGAGAGCCATGTTGTTCGGCCTGATTAACTATAATTAATCACCATTTTCTCATACCACACTACTACATGTCAAAACAAGCTGCAACAAATATAAATGTACATGCAAATGTGTGTGTGTGTGTACCTACCTAACCAGATTTGGGGGACAAATGTGAGCAAAACCTGATCAAATTGCCGAAAACTCAAATTTGTGGACGTCCTCATTACTAAAAGTAGTATAAAATAAACAAAACAAAAAAAAATCAGAAATTGTAATAATACATAAAGTTTTCTGTGAGGGGTAAGCGTGGGTTTAGGCTTAAAAAAAAAAGTGTATAATTATCTGTATATAAAACCAATATAAGTCTAAGTAATGTCTTCACTTAGCTACGCAAAACGTCTGTCTGTGTGTGTGTGTGTGTGTGTGTGTGTGTGTGTGTGTGTGTGTGTGTGTGTGTGTGTGAAAGCGTAATTTAGTTAAATAGAAGGTTACACGAATGTGGTGTTTCAGCTTATGCTGCCAGTGATACAGATCATTCTGCAGAATCACGGAAGACAGTTCCTCAGTAACCGACATCATTCAACAAGTCGTAAGTTAAATAATTGTCTGTGACTAACTATACTAACAAAACAATTTCAAAAATTATAACTGCCGTTGGTCAAAGGTCAGTTGAACCAGGTGGGAGTTGGTTTGCGCTGCTCTAGTTGTTTACCGTGAGCGAGACTCACCTGTATGACACCTGTTTCCGGATGTTGAGGTGTAGGAACTCGCTGCTCTCCGCCTGGTTCTCAGGAGACAGTCGCTCAGTACCGTTCCCCGGACACTCGTGAGGTTTTAAAGTTGCTCCGCCGTGTCCGGTTTCAGAAAGGAACACGTCCTCCTCTTCCACCACGTCTTCCAAGGTCGGGGAGATCACGACCGGTGAGTCTGCGGAGCTGAGCGCCTCGCGAGACGAACCGTAAGCGGTCGCGTTTGATGCCATTTATTAAACTAACTTAATAACCGTGAAGTGTCACACTGAGAGGTGCAGACGACGTTGAAAGGATATGTGTGGTTACCGTCAGGTCGCACGAGTGTAATAACTGCAGAATTGTTGTTTCGGGGCAGTTTGTGATATATTTGGTCATCACAGTCAGTTACGACGACCACCTCGAAGCACACACAGCTGACTGTGTCATAATAAGGCCCCGCCCACATGTACTACCGATTCAGGTTTAGCCAATCATATGTGAGAATGTCAATAATCCCCACCCATCGTAACCACAGCCGCGGAATCATCCAATCACAAAAAAGAACACGCTCTCTCTCTCTCTCGCTCTCTCTCGCTGTGTCACCATAAACTAAACCTAAACAACTGGCACTGGCACAGAGCCACAGCACTTCAGACAAGACTCAGGAAAACGCAGATTCCGTGTACTGTCAAATTTGACCATTACATTATATTGTGTCAGAAGCCAAAGTTGTCGGTATTATTTATTTGTTGACAAGTCGACACTATTTGTACATAAATGTGTACAAAAGTGTGCTTTTAGAAATAGAGCATTGTTTTCTTTTTGAATAGTATGTATGCGTGTGAACATATTGTGATATTAAACTCAATTCAGTACAATAAAGCAAAAACTGACATAGTTTTGTTTTCACTGGCGATAATATTCCAATGGTTTTGAATCATGTAGGTCGGTTTTACAGTCACCACTATGCAACACATTCACAGATCACTGGATGCAATACCAGGAATGTTGTCATCCTGAATGAATTTTGAATTATACTCACACATATTCTCAGCTCTCAAGTCCCAACAGTTGCTGGAATTTTCATGCATTAAAGCTTCTGTGTAAATGTTAGGGCGCAAATCTTTTTGTCTCAAATTCAGATCACTGATGATCTAACAGCCATTACAACCTCCTACTAATGTACTTCCACACACACCTCTGCAATTTTGTGTTTCATCTGAAAATGTGTAGTCAGTGAGTGAGAAACTTGTGCAAACAATAACTGAATTATATTTATTTGTTTTCCTGCCATGAAAGGATCAAGAGTGACAAGAGTGAACTATTATTTATTATTACCATTATTATTATTATTATTATTATTATTAATTTATTTATTTATTGGTGTTGATAGAATTGTATGGAAAGCTCAGTTTGTTGAAACAGAGGCAGAGAGAATATTTAAAATTCTGAATTTATTAGGAACACTTTTCTTAACAAGATCATAACACGAGGTTTCTCCTGAGAGAATCGGATGATGGTATGGGGAACTATGGATATTTGTGTGGGCAGAACACAGTCTATGTTATTTTTCTCTTCCTCCTCTCATAATTTCTTTATCCTCCATCTCTCTCTCTCTTTGGCTTTTATTTTTCTTTACACAACCTCTGTGAGAAGTGTGTAAGTGTTCTTACAATTAGTACCTTTATAGCACAAAATGGCTGATGTTACATGTATAAGATCCTAGAAAAGACATAACCTTCATCTATCAGGAAATATCATTAACAAGATGGAGCCCAATTTAACATACAAATTGAGTGACTTACAGTGTTGTCATTGTTTTGTTAATAATATTACAGTAGGTCAGAATGAATTCTGTTTGCAAGATTGTGTGCTTCTGGACAGTTTTAGTCATAAAGTGGATGAATCGATATGGAAACCAAAGAAACCACAGAGCAAATTCTCTCCACATAAAATACTGTAGGTGTTGCATTAAAATGTAGAAATATTCATAGGTGGCTCATGCTGCATATTTTAAAATGTAATGTTGTCATTTTTAAACTGCACTTTTTGTCACTTTTAAACTAAAGCAATGCTTGACATTTTGAAATATACTAGGGCCCCTGAATGAATCCAGTTTCTATACAGTAACACTCAGTCCTGCACAATCATTCTGAAGCCTAAAAATCAATTACAGTTAATCTGGTAAAGAGTTTACTTGCACATCTTCAACATAGTAGTTTCATGTATGTTGTTAAAACTATTTTAAACTATTGTGATGCTTCTATTTGACCTCAACATTTTACAAGCAGCAGACATGTTCACACAGTTATCATCATTGATTGACACTTTACTACTGTTCATTACTGAATGCATTTTAAACCTGATATACCAGTTTGAACTGATATTTGTTCAGTGTTGTTTATCATATCATGCGCTCACACATATACTGTAGTTTGCAGAAGCAGAATATGTGATACTGTTTGTTTTTAGTGCTGTACCAGGTTGTATGCCAGAAATTCTCAGATATTTTGGTAGAGATTGCTTAATTTTTAAATATATTTGTAAATATCAAAAATGTATACACTATATATTGCATAAAAATTTACATAAAAATTAAATAAGTTCTGGTCATATTGTCATAGCCCAATGAAAAAAAAAAACTAACAACATACTGCACAGATGTGTATAGTACGGGACAGCTAAAGGCCTGACACCTGCTGGTCATAAAATGAAAATACAATGAACACTTGAGACAACCCATGACCCTAAAAATCAGTTGGGACACACAACTTTTTAGGTGAAATAATAATAACTAACATATTTCTTATAAATTATAATTTATTTCTTATATTTTTCCTTTTACCCGTTTCACATTACAATTATTATCTTATCATATGTATTCTTGTATTTTATTGTCTTTGTTAAGCACCAGTACATCAAGACAAATTCCTTGTACACGTATACCCAGATTGGCAATAAAGCTGATTCTGATAAAGATGGTATAAAAGTGAAAATAAGACAGGAGACATTGAGTTGCATCTGCAAATTTTTGTATTTTGCTTCATTCTAATTCTACTTTAGATAAGACAGAAAAAACAAGAGGTTCAGAGCTTAGATACAGAGCCAGATTCATACATAGATACAAATCAACCCAAGCCGCGTGGTGATTAACAAAATGCACGGGAAATATAAAAATACGTCCTCCATATTTACAACCAACCATATAATCAGTCATATGTACAAAGGGCAGAGATACAGGTAATATCAGCAACAATTACATTTAAAGCATAAACTCCATTGATAGTCTGGGCATTAGATTCAATTCCAGAACACTCAAGATATTCTGGGGTTCCAGGTTTGAGACAAATTTTCTGTGAACATTGTGCAATGAAGTCAAAAAGCTCTTTAAAACTACGGTGAATATTCCTGTTAAAAACCAATAAACATTCAGTAAAAAAAAAAAAAAAACTACTACAGTGAATTTAGATTTACACTGACAATAGGATGTTATCTACAGTTGTGGGTTTTTTTTCCCATTGTGTTATGGCACATATACCACAGAGTAATTTATTAAAACTGGCAGTGATGAATTCCTTTGTGACAACCACTTTCATTACTAAAGTTTAATAAGCACCAAAAAAAACAACTTGAGCATGAAAATATCAGTGGTTATCTCTAGCTGTACGATAAAAATTATATTGCGGCTAAAGCATCAGAGGACATCACGGAAATTGATTTAATAAAGAAAAATCAAAAGACAATGATTTTATGAATAACAAATAGTTTCTAAACAGCGACATCTATAACATAAAAACAATTCTCTCCTTTAAGAAAAGAAAAAGACAACCGTAAATCATATTTACATAACTGCTCTATCAACTCCCAGATATTTGCGGTGAATTTTACAGTGGTCACAGTTCGCTCATGTACAGAATATAGACAGTCTAAACTAGCAAGTATTCCATAATCAGAAAAATGTGTTTAAATAACATTAATTTTTAAAGAGGTTCACTTTTGTTAAAGGGAACAACTTTGTTTTCAATTGTTTATCCATTATAGCCATGGTTTTGTAATGGATTCATATGGATTGTACAGAATTCTTCAGAAATTGAACGTGATCAGATGTGCACAGGATTTGATCATCCCTGTTCCCTTTTCTCTATATATACAAAACTTTCTTTACACAGAAATAAAGATAACTGAAAAAAAAACTGTTTAACAGTTATTACAACAAGACCATGTAAACTTTACATCATCTTTCATTTAAAAAACAAACAATCAATAACTTTCATTTTTTTTTTTTTGTGCATAAAATAAATATGCTCTTTTTGGATGCTGCAAATACTAGAATATATTATGGATAAACTTTTATTTCAGTACAAAAGCCTCTGCCTTTTAAAAGTAGAAAACGAAAATAAAACGCATTAATAAAAGTAAGTGAAGTAAAAGTTTTAGAGGAAACTATGCGATTAGGAGCATCTTAAATATGACTATGTGAAAAAGAATGTGAAGGCACTTAAATCAATTGGTTTTCCTAGTGCAAAAAAAGTGCAATCCAGCTAGAAAAAACAAAACAAGCCAAGATGGCAGAGGAAGAAACTGCAGAGTACATCAGGCACCTGTGATTACACCTGCTGGAAAACATTCAGAGATTTGAAAAGTCATCATAAAACGAAGAAAGGGGGTTGAAGTAAGGATATGTAGTAAATGGACAGTCTCATGGCTTTTTAGAAAAATCAAAACAAACACTCATGTACTTTCCCTCCCGCACCCTGTGTGTGAAGGGTTTAGAGAATCACATCCATCTCCTCTCTTCTCTCTCAGTCCGTAACCTCAGTGCTTGCTGGTAAAGGAGAGTTTCAGTGTATGGATGGACACATTTCTCTTCTCACAGTTCTGGGGCTGAATGTCATTGGGGTTGGATTGTGGCATGAGGCTTGTTTGTTTGTTAGGACGGTGTCAGGAGACTCAGGATCTGTAACAGCAAGGGTCGAAGGCCAAGTAGTGCAGGATCATCGGACGTCAATGGAGGCCTGTGTGATGAGGCAGCTCGACCCAGAGGGGTTAAAAATATTCAGCTCCTCCCTCAGGATCCTGCTTTCTGAGAGAGAAAGAGACCATTACTATTTATTCACATTATGCACTGGCATTCAAAAGTGTGGGGTAGGTATGATTTTTAAATGTTAAATATAAGTCTCTTATGATTATCAAGCCTGTTAAAAACAGTTGTGATGTGAGTTTAAAAGAACAGCATTAAAATAAAATAAATTAATGAGCAATTAAACGGCACTTTAAATCTGTACAATCAGTTATCAGTTGATATAAAATTTTCAATATCAAATGATACCTGTACAATAAAAAAAAACTTTTTCCATCCTCTAACATGTTTAGTTAATCTATAATAATGCCTAAATTTAGGGGAAGTCGTGGCCTAATGGTTAGAGAGCTGGAATTGCAATCGAAGGGTTGTGAGTTCGAGTCTTGGGCCGGCAGGAATTGTAGGTGGGGGGAGTGCATGTACAGTGTTTTCTCCACCCTCAATACCACGACTACGATCACGGTTTGTGTGTGTGAACTTCGGATGGGTTAAATGCAGAGCACGAATTCTGAGTATGGGTCACCATACTTGGCTGTATGTCACTTCACTTTCACTTTCTTTTGTGTTTGCACGTTAATGTATGAAGACAAAATAGTGTCAAATTTGAACACCAGCTACTTATCAGTTATCTGCCATAACTTCAAAATAAGCTTTAGCTTATCTATATCACCAGATTTTTTTATATCACTGCATCCTTAATCATTAATATACCACAAACTAATCCTGACTGAATGAAAAGCACTGTCAGTGTGTGCCTCACCTGGAGTGGTAGTGTGCTTCTGGGGGACGGAGTGGGGCCGCGGACGTGTTGCTGTAGCTTGCAGGCTCCGGTTGGGCCTGGCTCAAGTACCTGCTCACAAGAGCAGACCGATCCTGCACGTGTCTGTCTTTCAGGTCCTGTACACGTCGCGGCACCCCCTCCATCCTGTCCACGCTCAGCACGCCCCTGTGGCCGTCCTCCACTGGGGCACCCTCGTCATAGAAGAGCAGGCTGCGGGAGCGGACTACACACACAGAGAACAGAGTTACTCATGTCACACGTCTGGCATGCTTTGCTTACTTTGACTCTCATGAGATCTGTATAGTGAAGAAAAGCATTTTTTGGAAGAGAGTTTTTAAGGGAGAAAGAAAGAGCAAGATTTGGAGTGAGCTGCTCTTTTTTAGGTGAAACAACACACACTTTCAGTAACTACAGCAATCCCATCACCATCATCCAGCTGAAGCCCCTTTCAAGAGCAGCTTTGATAGAGCCGAAGGAGATGTGGCTTGGTGTGTGTTGTAACGTTGAAAGAGGATTGTACAATCTCCTCTTAGGGAAGTAAGGATTTTAATCGAAAGCTCTCTGGGATGTCTGACAGTTATTTGAGGGTAAGAATGGGCACTGTTGGCCCAGGAGCTCTGCTAATAACCATTAGAAAAGAGACGGGATGGCAGTCTTTCAGACTCCAGTGGGGGGAATGAAATAGGTGCTGTCCAAGACCCACAGCTATTAGCTGACTGGATAATTTAATGTGTCTTAAAAGCCGGATGACCTACAGATAAATGCTTCTTTGCACATGTGCAGGAAAATGTAATCATATCATGCAAAGTACACAATGAAAGTTGATGACCTTCATCTACACATTACGGGCAGGGATGAAACATACCCTGGCTGGTGGTGTAGAGGTCACCTGAGGGCAGCGGTGCTGACTTCACCGTGTGTGAGGATGATGAGGATAAGGAGGAAGAGTAGAGGGAGAGCCCAGACAGGCAGGGAGCCAGCGAGCCCAGCACCAACACAAAACACAGCGCCACCACCTGGCCAGGAGGAGGAACACCACACACACGGTGAGCACACCGCCCCAATGTAATCTACTTGCACTACAGCTGACAGAGCAGCTCTGACCTGCCTTTACATGCTTAGGATTAAAGCACTAAAATAAATAGACAAGATATTTCAGTAAAATAATAGTTAAACCAAGACGTAGATTAGTTTGTTTCCTCATCAGAAAAAACATGGAGAAATTTAGTACACACCACTTGGATCCTCTGAGAGAAGTGGATCAAAACAACTGAAAAAAACATCACAATAATCCATACAACTCCACCCATCAATTAAAATCTTGTGAAATGAAAGTTGCAGTTTGGTAAAATAACAATAACTCCATTATTAAGGTGTTTTAATTTTAAAACTTTGCTTCTGGTCAAAATACCAATTCATAATAATGCTTCTTCCAATGAAAAAGTTCTTCCACTGTTGTCTCCTTACATCAAAATCCACTAACATATTTGTTTAGAAGAGTTTTGGCAGTGTGAATGACACGCAATCTTTCCTGATAAGACAACGCTTTCATTGGAGTAAGCAATATTATGGACAGAGGACTGGAAGCAACCGTTTAAAGTTAAAAACGCATTAATAATGATTCTGACAAACATACAGCTTTTTGTTTCACAAGATGTTAACTGATGGGCTGGAGTCTTGTTTTTTGATTGTTGTAATGCTGTTATCAGCTGTTTGGACGCTCATTGTGACCGCACTCATTCACTCCAGATGATCCATTGATGAGCAAGTGATGTAATGACAAAAATAACTTATATTCATATTTGATGGCCTAAGGTACATCTTCAGTTTTTTTTTTGGGGGGGGGGGGGGGTTGGGGGTGAGCTATTCCTTTAAGACACTGATTTGTTAGAAAGAAAGGAAATTGTGTGTGTGAAAATGAGTGTTTGGAATGAATGTGTGTGTTTGCACAGTTAATGTGTGTATAAATATATATATATACCATTAGGCATGTTCCTGTCTGTGTGGAGGCGATCTTGCAGGACCGAGGCACTTTCCCGCTCACTAGAGCCTGAAGTCTTTGAAGCTGTTGGAGTAGAGACCTACAGATGATACAGAAAACACATCAGAAAAGAAGAATGATTAGTAAATTCTTTAGATCCCAGTGTAGGCTATGCGTGTTCTTCTCAGTGCCGTTTTGTAACAGTAGGATCTTCTTATTCTTGAGCTCAAATGGCATGTGAGGATAATACAGTTCTTACTCATCACTGTGTTACATAAACTGAACTCCCCTTTACACCACTCACACAGTCTCTCGCAAAAATGCACTCTACCTCCTCCTCAACGCTGCTGCATGTGTGCAGTGGGTGTTGATTTATTTCCCCTTCAACTACTTCCTTCATCAGCTGCCAATCAAACATACACTTGCTCTCACACACAAGTGTGACACAACTGCAACACTTATAGCCACGTGCTATGCATAATATTTTTGGAGTATATATGTGGTATGTATGGAATACTTCGATACTTGGATTACCTAGTACAATAAATGTGCATTACACAATTACAGTAGAGAGCAAATGGCATGAGAAAACGTGTTCAACCTGGCAACCTTTCATTTTCAGTGTCATGAATGAACTGGAATTCAAATGAGCCCCAGATTTTTCTCTTTCTTGACTGATTTACACAAAATGACAATAAAAATGTATGATAACTATTTCAGAGATTATCACTGAACTTAATTAAACATGCAGTGTAATGAGATAATCACTTAAAGCTATGATATACATGCATGTAAAAATATATTTAAACACATATTCCCCGCTGTATTCAGTATATAAGCTGTAACCTGTGTTACAAAAGGACATTGAGCTCTCTCTAGTGGAGGAACTAAGAAACAACATCCCATGCAATAATGAAGAGCTCCTTCACCACCAGAGGGAGCCATTGCAACATGTTGGAAAACAAAACAAAAATACTACTATACTATTTCATCAATTGCCAGACTCTTTTATCCAATGCAACATACATTACATTATAACAGAGACAATCTCTCAGGACCCCTGGAGGTAAATGCTTTCCCACTTGGCTAGATCACCCCGAAACAAACCTGTATATCAGTTTTCACCTAAACATACACATACAGAATTGCTTCTAATGAGTGCTCCAGACAGTATGTTTTCAGCATTGAGAGGGACTCAGACCGCCCTACTAACCTAGCAATAATCATCTCAATTTGATCCTATAAACAGTGGTTTTATTCAGATTAATATACGACCCACCCTCTAACACACAAACTCCCCCCTGCTGTCTCTTTAAATTCTCTTAGCTATCTCAGGGAGAAGGATCTATCCTAATAAAAATCGGCAGAGCGCCGACACACACGGTTCTTTTTATCCTGTAATGAGGGGCAGGCAGGCACCGTGCTGCGTGCTACTTTAAGTGTGTTGTTAATAATGGCCTGAGCCAATCCTCTATTTTTAAAAAAAAGCATTGCTATACACTTAAACACACATACTCAAGTCACTCTTACCTACATACTGAGAACACTGATGATATCTTATTATCATCATATAATATTAAATTTTTCTGGAAACCACAATACATGTTTTTCTGTATTCTTTATAATTAGAAAGTTTAAAAGAACAGCAGTTATTTGTAATATAAATATATTGTAACATTATAAATGTCTACTGTCCTTTTGATCAAAGTGCATCCTAATTTCTGAATTTTTACAAAAAAATGACTGACCCCAAACTTAAATTATATTATATACGGTGCTTTCTCTTGTATATTTTCAATAGATTACCCAACATGTTTTCATTCTAAACATTTCCAAACCTATATAGCATACTTTCGTGTACAGAACACAGAAGAATATATTTTTAGGAATGTTTATTTATTCACAAAATTAAAGTCAGGATACTCCAAAAACACCGAACCATTCTTCAAAAAAACTTTTATGTTCCACAGAAAAAAGAAACTCATACAGGTTTGTAACGGCATGATAAGAATGAAAAGACAGAATTTTAATTTGGGGTGAACTACCCCTTTAAGTGCTGCTCTCTTCAATAAGGTTTTACAGCTAATCCACAAAAAAAGAGCTGACTTTGATAACACCCTATCCCCCATGGTGCTCTCTCTTTCTGCCTCTCTAAACAGTAGGAACAGACAGCGCCCCGTCGACAGCGCCTATGTTCTGACTAGGCCACCCAGGAGAGAATGAAAAGGTACTGTGCTATATGATCAGAATGGGATGTTAAAACCTGTGTGCATCTGGACCGACTTAGCAACACCTGCTGACTGCAAAGAGGCTTCTGCGTACACTTACCGCAAATACGGTTACAATTACATTTATTAAAATCCACCTATAAAGTATTCACTGTGATTAAACACAAGCACACATATGTTCTCTCACCTGTTGGCATTCTCGAGTGTCTCTACTTTTTTCCACAGTTCATTATTCTCTGAAGTATAGTTCTCAACTCTGGGGAGGAGAGAAAGAGAGTATTATTGCACACAGTCACAATGACAGAATAAACCGTTTCCATGCATGCAACTATACATAACCCTGTCGGCTTGACTGATTACAGCATGGTGGAAAAAACAGTGTATGTGTGTGTCCAGTGTGAGTCCAGTCTCTCCAGCACATTATCCAAACCCTGAGAGCCTAACAGCAGCTCAACAGGGAAAATGACTCATGCAAACGCCAAACGCACACACACCCCAATGAGTGCATGGACTGTAGCCAATGGCCGCATTCACACAACAAAAGCCATAAAATAGCAAGCAGGATATAGAGTAGTTTGCAGGGAGAGAGTGTGGAGGGGTGAGTGAGAAGAGAGGATTAAAGGAGAGGAGGTCAACGAAGAGAAAGAAGGATGAAGGCACCAAGAAAATATAGAGGAGAGTGATGCTAGACAAACAATGCACGAGAGGGCGAGAGAAAATAAGAGCAGGAGAGAAAAGAAAAGCTGTAAGAAAGGGAGCGGGAAGAGATGGAAGAGGTAGAGAACAAAGGAGGAGAGACAATTACTTTTTCTCCAAACACTCCACATATTCCTTCTTCTTCCTGCGGCTTTCCTGTGCAGAGATCTAAGACAAAAAAAGACAAAAAAACACATTTACGTCAGTATTGAAGTATATTATAGATATATATATCTATATATATATATATAGATATATATATATATATATATATATCTATAATATACTATAGATATATATATATATATATATATATATATATATATATATATATATATATATATATATATGCACCAATGTCCTATGATAGGATGATTCTAACTGAATTGATTCAATATTAATATGTGATCATAAGTAATACCTTATTTTTTATTTTCCTGCGCACCCGTTTGAGGGCTTTCTCCTCAGTTTTGGTAAGTGGTAGTTTGTTGGGGACAGGATATCCCTCAGCAATCAAAGTCCTCTTCTCTTCCTCTGTCAGCATCAAAGGGCCTGATGTTCCTTGCAGCTTCTGCATTACAACACAAGTCAGCGGTTTTCACTCTGTATATATGCGTTTAATAGCTATATATGAATTTCCATTTGGATTCTATAAAATGAGCGTGCTGTGTCACATGCTGGAATTGCGTTTGACTCACATGCGGGGCAGTGAGGAGAGGGGACGAGGAGATGGCTGTGGAGGTCCGGGCCTGTAGCCGGGCAGGGCTGGACGGAGGCAGTGACTGTGGGCTCTGCAGGTGGCCAGGGCTTAATGGTGGCAGTGAGTGTGGGCTCTGGGATCCGTCGCTGTCGCTGCCATGACTGCTGGGAGGAGTGGGTGGCAACCGCAGATGCTCATCTGTTGGGAACAAAGAGATAATCGTGATGTACCTGAAACACCTGTGGTTTGACATTCACATCTTAATGATCAGGTTTGATTCTGTACAAGTTACACAAACACGGCAAGTAAAAATTTGCTCTTTTTTTGCAATGCCAGGCCTAAGTGTGAAACTGAAATTCAGTCTATTCACTTTTTATCATGAAAAGCAAATAAAGCCTGATTCTTTGGGAGCTTTCAGGCATTTTTCAACACAACACATGCATGCACAATGCTTCTAAGTGTGGTGAGTGTTGGATTGATCATGTGTTTATATATATTGCTGAATTTTTTATTAAATTAAAATGCATCCATAATTAGCATAATTAAATAAAAACTGACCACAAAATGCAAACAATTCACTCACTATACAACAGACTAAAATGCATTTCTCAGAGGTTGCATCAGACTTGGTTTTCATCAATGGGCCATTCAGAAAGAGCTAAAGTTGAGACCTGAGAGTTTTGTCGAACGCATGCAAAAGTTAAATAAAGAAACACTCACACTAAGCCACATTTCCACTGGAAAGGGAACACCATTAGAGTATTTATAACCCTGAACTTACCGTAAAGCAATGAAGCAGAATAATAGAGGGCTAATTTGCTTAGGTTTGCCATCTTTAAGCTAGTGTGGAAGAACTGCACTGGTCATATATGGCAACTGAGTGCTATATGTTGAGTACATTCGTTTGTTGTTGTGCATTTAAAGTAGAGGGCTACTGTGCATGCTTTTTAACCTTGTATTTAAAGTACAGTCATAGTATACATCATATATCACAATTGCTATGTTTTCAATGCTGGGCCCCAGCAGTCACTACCAGTCATCTTAACTAGCTAAACCAGCACGACTCGGTCAAACAGCTTAGCAGGGCTAAAGAGAGATTTCACACCCACCTGAGGGCACACTGAGGAACTGGTTCACCTCTCTGGGCTCTGCTTTGATGGCAGGAACAGAGTTTGAGCTCAGGCCTTTGGAAATCTAACAACAAAAACAAACAGCAAAACAACAATTAATGCCAACATGACATCAAACTTTAATGCACTAATTAAAGCACATTCCTGGTCTCACATAATTCATATGTGTGTTTTTGTGTCATATATTTTAATAACTTTCATGTTCTCACCCTACATTTTTTTATACATTAAATATCACGCATCACTCAAAATGCTGGCACATTAAAGAGGTAAAGTAAAATTCTCATTCATTACAACATACAACAGATGCTTATTCACTGAAGTACTTGTGAAAGAAGCATCCTGTCTGTGTTTTCTCAATGCACATTACAGCAATATGTGGCACGGAGACATCATTTATCTTTATCTTTGAGCCTCTGATGATATCAGACTGCAGTGGTCTGTAGTATTTAATGATTTTTGATGGTACTGAACTGGCAGGGTACTGGACTAAATGTGCTCCATGCTGAATGTCTGAGACAGTAAACACAGCTGAAGGCAGACTCAGACTGTTTACACTGACAGAGCAAAGGCTACCTGCCTGCTAACCACACACAGTCTGGCCAGCGACCAACCGTCATGCACAAAGTGAGGTGACATGAGCTTCAGATCAGAGGGGCTGCTTCACTTTTCTTCATGCCTCCCTCTTATTATTTTTCTGGGTCAGTGGACATGGACGGCATTCCCACCAACCTGAACTAGTAAAGGCCTTTGCACAGAGAGACTAAAATACTGTGCTGTAAAAATGTAGGTGGTGTGCGATTAGCTGGAAAGTTGTCAGGCTATATTTTAACTTGCAATGCTACAAGCCATGACACTTTACTGCCATATGCAGGGTTCCTATATTATGTAAGCAGCCTTATGTGTATTTAGAGACTGAACACTACATACACTGAATCACATGAGCAAGAGTGCTGTTGATATGCTATTGATATTTAGTACAACAGTGCGACTGTGTGATATTGCTAGTTGCAAGTTGACATCGAAAAACACAGATTTAAGACTATTATGCACTACTTTTCTGTTACCTCCACCCAGATTTTCCTGTTTATTTGTCCGCAAATGTCTGCCATATGATACAAAATTCAACTTTTGATTCAAAATTCTACTTCTGCTGACAAATAAACTGGGACGTCTGGGTGCAGGTAACACTGAGAAAGAGTACACACGGTTTATTTACATATACTGTACTATAATCATTGCAACAAAACTGGTTAAAATAAGCAAACTTAACCTTTATTGAATCAGCTGAGTCAATGATTCAACGACTCACTCACAAAAACAATCACTTGATAAGTTCCGTAATGAATCACGGTTTAAAAAAAACGGTTCAGTCAATGATTCATTGAGTTGCGCATAAAGTGTCCAAATATGCCTAATAAATAGTAGGTGAAAAACAGTATAGTGTATTCATAAAAAAGCAGGCAGAAAGTACCCAGGCAGCCAACTGCATCTGCAGTTGTGTTTTGTACAAAAGTACAAATGTGACTCAAGATGTCACAGGAAATAAATGTAAATGGCAATGAAGCTATGAGACTAAGCTGTAAGTCACATGACAATAACATTTTGGGGATGTGGTATGTCTGGATTTCATTCATACTGCACACATTAATACTATATAGATCTTTTTTTAATAGTCCAGCGTCGCACCTCCAGTATCAGGCTGTATGTGCACTGCACAGCTTAGTCACATGTCACGACATACTTGTGTAATGATTTAACATGCAGAGAATCACTGAAAAATCTTTGAGTCTATGAAAACATATTTCAAATAGCTAATACGATGAACCTTCTTGCTCTTCTAGTTAAGCTTCATTAAATTAAACTACAGCAAAATCTTTCTCTGTTTTAGTTGGACCAATAACTTGGACTTCTTCAACATTCCAAGGTGGCCTCAAGAAAAACTTCCAAAGCACTGCCTGAGGATTATGCAATATATGCATACCGTGAATTATAGTTATTATGGTGCCATGTTATATATGGTTTGTGTTTATCTGGTGAGAGCTGCTCTTCCTGTGGCACACGGTCACAGAGTCTCCAAGAGGACATTCTCCAATACAGCTGCACTCTGACATTACAGCAGAACAGCTTTACACCACGTGTGCGTCTTGCTGCCCTTCTTAAATAGAGGACATGTGTTTACACAAATTCCATCAATCTAGCCAAGTTATTCTTCTCACTTTTTAAATTATAAGCAAAGAATGTCCAGTCCCTTGTTCTGTGTGTTTGCTTATTTTGTTGACAGGTATCTTCACACAGCACAATCCAGCTCCCTGGAGAGGGCAGAGTTTATGGGAAGTTAGCTGTTGGAAAGTCTGGCCTGAGTTAGTGTCAAGTCGAGGAGAAGAGAGCAGTTCCATGGCTCTGATGTTCAAAGAGAGACCGGTGCCAGATTTGAGAGGCCTCAGCAGCTACAAAGAACTAATCTACGCTCAACTTAATACTGATGCTGCTGGAGCTGATGCTGCAACTCCTCGCACACACACACACACACACACACACTCGTACTGCGAACATTTTCACTGGGCAGAGAAGTCGAGCAAGCTGCCAGCTGAGCAAAATAGCACATGAAGCACGAGTGTGCTCATGTTTTTTATTGTCACGCTAACACAATGGTCCATCTGGTGTGCAGTGTGTGTAAGGTTCACTATCATTAGCTCACTTACATCTGTTGATATCCACTCTAGAGTAACATCTACCTGACTAATACAACAAGCATTTCACTCCAATGTCAGTTTTTAAGATTAGTTGCAGGATGACTAGCTTTACCTTCTCCCCTGTGCGGTTCCTCTGTGGCGGAGGGGCAAGAGTGAGGGGTTGTGAGCAGGTGCTGGTGTTGGCCAGAGGGGGCGCTGTATCAGGGCAGCTCTCCGACATCAGGCTGGGCTCCTGCTTCACTAGAATGGCTGTGAGATCCTGACTGAACGACCACATCCCTTCAGAGTCTGAGGGAAGAAATAACAGGCTCGAACAACCAGAAACCAGAGAACATGTACTGACTGTTACATTTTAAAAGTGTTTTTAAGAAATGCTTTGAGGAATGACATCTGGAACGATAATACTTAATGAATAAAGTCTCTCGAGAGACGCAAGGATCACATCAAATCAATCAGATGTGAAAAAACAGGGAGAGCTGCTGACTCAAACAAAGCGCAGATTTTGTCAAAGCACAAATTCAAATACTTGACAGATGACGTAAATCCACATTGGAAAAATCGAACCGCAAAATCCTGTGGACAGTAGGCCACAGATAAACTTATGTACTATGTTTGTCCACAGTGTCTTTGTGTTTTTTATCTGCTTCAACTTCATTCATTTAATATATTTATTCAGCATACCAATTAAAAAAATTAATTAAATTCACTGATGGACAAAAGATAATTATATATGAATAAATTATTTAATTCATCACTGTGTATCAGACAATATTTAGTCATTAGTCATTTTAAAAGAAGGGCCTTATGGGAAAATGTGTCTTAAAATATCATGCAGGATCGTAATCAATGCGTGATGTTTTCAGGGACACATTTCACAGTCTAGACCCCATATAAAGGGGTTTCATGCAGAGCCTGTTATGCTGCAGGTGAAGAGGACAGACTCAGTTAATGACCGGAAGGGTAAAGCAAACCAGCTTTTCTTTATACTGTTAACACAAAAGCCTATGGTGTGAGAGGGGCAGGTGAGAGATTGGGGGCATGTAGGGTGGCTAGAGAACGGCTCTACATGTCTGGACACTTCAAAGGGGAGGAAAGCACTGTGTATAGTGGGAGCCCTCAGTAGCATTTGTGCGCAGGCTCCACTGCCGAATCGATAAAACATTATGCAGCCTTGTAAAAGAAGGATGGCAGGTTTTTCATATTAGTCCTCTGTTAGGGAAGGACATCAGCAGGAGTCTGATTACAACAGGAGAGGAAAGCTCTTTAGGAGCTCTGCTGTTTGGTGGAGAACGCTGGATTTTATACTCCACCGCTCTCAGTCTGTGGGGAACCTCTGTTAAAGTGCCTAACCCTTCAGTTCAGTACACTAGATTAGACCATAAGAGTCTGTCCTTCACCTGGGTGCACTACAGCAAACACACTCTTCTGCGTAGCCTCTATTGTGAACAAAGGATTAGTCTTTTTTACAGCTTTTTCAAACATGATTAGACCAAATGTACACTTTTTGAAGGATCTGATAGATCTGAGGGTTTTCTTAGCTCTATAAGGAATCTCTCATTCTCACCGCTTGTCTCTCTAGTTTGAGGACATCTCTGCTGAAAAGACCAGCTGACGCCAGCACCAAACTTGCAATAACCAGTATAAACCTACATGGGATGGCCGGTGAACCGTCATAAATTGCAAAACTTTACTTGTGAAGCAGGTCAAGCAGAAAAATCTTTCTGGAGAGGCTGGTTGACCTGGAAAGTCTTGCTAGTTAAAGAGGTACCCCTCCGAGGATCTCAGATGACGCCAACCCTGAATCATCATACAAAACTACCATATTTTCCATAAGATTGATCGCAACATATAATCATTGTTGTTAAATAGTACATTGTGTCATGTACTCAGACATATAGATAAAGACCAGGCAAAAACCTGCTGTAGCTTGACTATAATTGAACATTTAATCATACTTCTCACTTTTTCTCTATGTGGTAGCTTAAATGTGGCTTAGAGCTGCTGTTATTTAATATGGACAAGTCCCTCCTTATATCCTCCACAGAAGCTACTGGGTCCTGGCCACAGGGCACTGTAAGTCTTTGATGTCTCTCAGGACAGCAGGTATCATGGTGAGGCGACTCCAGGCCGGCGGGGATGGAAAAGCGATGCTCATTAGCGGGTTTAAAGTTACTGCAGAACAACAGGAGACAAAGTAGTGAACCAGCCAGTGCTTTCGTTAACTAGCCCCTAAAGCCACTCTCAGTCTTTAATGGATCAGAGGGGATATCACACATTACTGAAACACATCTATGGTCATCTAAATTCCCTACACTCTCAGACAAAAGCTCTGCAAACACTTTATCTAGTCACTGCGGTGGTACCCTTAAAACAGTGATCCTCAAATCTGGTTCGCGAGATCCACTTTCCTGCAGAGTTTAGCTCTAATCCTAATCAAACACACTTGAGTTTGCTTATCATTGTCTTCAGGATTATTAGAAAATCACATGTAGGATTGTTTGATTAGGGTTGGAGCTAACTCTGCAGGAAAGTGGATCTCGCGAGCCAGATTGGAGGATCACTGCCTTAAAGGGGCATCTTTGTTGCCTATTTACCTCTAAAAGGTACATATTAGAATGGCAACAGATGGAAGGGTATAGATGGCTGAAATATTTTTCAAAATTTTGGACAGCTCAATATGAGGCCTGAAGATTTTATCATTACATTTATTGCCAGTAAGTTAATTGTTCATTCAGTTTAAACTGTTATTTCTTACATTCATGTATCCAGCCATAACCCTAAATGTACCATTTTTCAGTAAATTCAGTTCTTCGAGCTAGAAGACACACCGAGAGAAAGAAACAAAAGCATGAATGTGTTCAGAAAGACCTTCATTTCGGATGCTCAGGGCATTATAGTCTGGCTAAATGGATCAAGGATTTCTGCCGTACCTTCATGCTTCTTTAAGTATTTGCTGATTTGAAGCCTGACTGGAATGAAGTCTGCGCAGTGCACACACACTCCTCGCATGGTCTAGTCAACCTAAGTTCAGGATGATGCAATTCTCTGAGCCACCCCCACCAAATTCTCCATCTGAAGCTGGAAACCAGATCCCTTTTTATTTTATGGATGTCTACAGCTCCTTGGCCTGATCGTGGCTTGTGTGAGAAAGAGAGAGAGAGAGACGGAAGAACTGACAGAAAAAGCGAGCGAGTGTGAGTGTTGGCCGTCTTCCTGGAATTCCCAGCTTCCAATGGTAGACGGAGCTCTTGGCTAGAGCTTTGTCAAGGAACCCTGTGCTGCACGGGTGCTTCGGGAGATAAGGAGGAGCGATGCAGAGAAAAGAAAGAGACTTCACAGAAAACCAGAGCTGCTGATGGATGATGCTTTGAGCTATGGCATTTATCAGGAGTGTGAAATCTTCTCTTGATTATCTAGCACGGATAGCTGCTTTTCTGCATGGATTGATGACAAGCAAGAAAAGGAATGAATAGGGTATGCTGAGCTGCTTGCTAACCTGCATCATCATCTGATTTGATGGGCATGGAGGGGCTCTGTGGGGCAGAGTCCCCACTGAGAGAATAGCTGTGTTCTGCCTGGATGGCAGGGTTTGGAGGGTCCAGATCCATATCCAACAGTGGATTCCTCTCCGCCAACAGATGATCATCAAAGAAACTGCTGAAAAGGTCATTGGAGAAATCCTCCATCTGCTCGGAGAAGTGCTGGGGGAAGAGACCACAAAGACAATATTTTTATTTAAATGAAATTATTAACATTTTTATCCAGCAAGGACACTATAAGTTGGCAATATTAGTGAAAAAGTGAAAGTGACATGACATTCAGCCAAGTACCCATACTCAGAATTTGTGCTCTGCATTTAACCCATCCGAAGTGAAAACACACACACTGTGAGCACACACCCGGAGCAGTGGACAGCCATTTATGCTGCAGCACCCGGGGAGCAGTTGGGGGTTCAATGCCTTGCTCAAGGGCACCTAAGTCGTGGTATTGAAGGTGGAGAGAGCACTGTACATTCACTCCCCACACCTACAATTCCTGCCGGCCCGGGACTCAAACTCACAACCTTTCGATTGGGAGTCTCGACTCTCTAACCATTAGGCCATGACTTCCCTAACTATTAGCATGATTTCTGAAGGTTCATGTGACACTGAAAACTGTGGTGACTGAAAATTCAGTAGAATTGAAAATGCAGCTTTGCCATCAGAGGAGTAAATTACCTTTGACAATATATCACAATAGAAATGGTTATTTTAAATTGTAACAATATATTCACAAAATTACTATTTTATTGTACATTTGATCAAATAAATGGAGTGAGCATCAAAGACTTTCAAAAACATCTTAACAAACTGTAAACTTTTGAAAGGTAGTGTATCTTCTAACAGTAATGTGGGAACAAATCATTATTTGGCTGAATTCCCTGATTGTGTTATTATTAGCAAAGATAGACTCAAATAACATTGAGATACTTATTTGATATACAGCCTCTTTTCAAGTGATCATTTAAATATAGTCACTGTTGAAATGCGGAGCAACACTTGATTAAACCCTTCTGTCATTTAGTTCGAGGAGTGTGTGTCTGAAAGGTGGGTAAAAAAAGAGACATGCATTCTTCTATGCATGCGTGTGTTTATAATGTGTGTCGTCATGTTGGGAATGGAAAGACGTGTGTTCGCATCTCTGCAGTGGAGGCATGCAAATATGTGTTTGCTGAGCAAGGGTGTAAAAAAGGTGTGAGAGGACCTGATCGTGTTTACATCCTGGTGAACGGTGACAGGTGTGTGAATGACACACCTGTAGCGCATTGACCGTAAACCAGCCGCTATGTACATATCACAGATATGTACACGTGCACACATGCACACTCCCAGCACCTGGATGGGTTCTGACACAAACCCCCGGCCACTGCAACAGTTCTATGAAGAGGGGCCTGGGAAAGCTGTGCTGTTATGAATATTTACTCTGGCTGTCTCTAGTTGACCAAACAGAGCTTCCACAACAATGAACCTGAATTGAGAATTATGGGAGAACGGAGTATTGTAGCTCATGGTATGTGGTCAAACTTGTTGTTCACCAAATGGATGCATAGGCAACAAAAAAAAAAAAACCCTGCAATGGCGGTTATCCGTATTGTTTGACGAATGACATCCTGGGAACACCCTGTAAATAGAGTTTGTGAAATGACGCAGCTGTCCTGCCGTCAGTGCCGGCTAATAATCGTGGCTGAGCATGACAATATAAACAGTCCCACCCTTTGAAGTTAATTAAATGTTCCTGCTCCTGGATGTGTGGGGCGGATATATTTACAGACTTGATTAATATGAAGGTGCTATTTCATAACTCTGAGCTGCATGTGCCACCAGGCTGTGTGTGTGTATTTTAATTAGCTAAGTAGTTTTGTCAAGTAATACATTAGGCTAGTGCAAAATGCAAACAACAAGGATCCCTATTACGCATGAGCTTCGATGAAAACCTGTATTCACGTGTGCGACTTCCCTGTCTGTGTGGTCCTGTGTACATCTGTTATCAGAGCAGACAGTCAGAACGCTTCTCCAATTGCTTTTATCTCTCTGTAGAGCGCTTTCCTGTTTTGACAAGTGTCAGTTAAGAGTGTAGTGTCTGTCTGGTTTTCAGATGACCTTGCAGGGGCCAATGGTAATGATGCAGTGCTGGGGTGCTGATGTAGGAGTCATGAAAATTCCACACCTGGAAGACTCCTCAGAGGAGGAATACCAGAAGAACTTGGAAGAACTGGAAAAGTGTGTCTCTGTCATTAGGGTCAGATTTTAGGAGAAATGAAATCAAGGCATATCTCAGGCTTAACCCTATGTTGTATTGAGTACAACAAGGAAGACAAAGTCATATTTCTGCATTTTATAATTAGAAGAAGTCCTCCTTTATATCCTATATACAGTGTGTGTGTATATATATATATTTGTATATATATACTTTTTCAGCTTAGTCAATACTATCATTTAAAATATTAGCCAGTTGTCACTTGGGCGCTCTTCATAAATTGTTAAAAATGAACCACAGCTGCAGCAGTGCAAAGCATGTGTGCACAGGCTGAGCAATGCTCTATTTTTCCATCTGATCCATTTCCTTGAAGTAACGTTTAGGTCATGTCCTGGTCTAAACGGGCTGGTAAACTGCACGGCTGCTTGACTCATCGCATTCCATTCCCTTATTCCAGACCCCCATCTGCACTCCAGCCAATCGGAGCTCAGTATGTAAATGAGGAGAGGGGAGCTTGTCATTTTGGAGCTGGAGTGCAGGGTCCGAACGGAGCAGCACGGTGCAGAAGAAAATAACGCATTAGTCTTTGGAAAAATAAATACGCTGATAAAAATAATTTAGCATTTAATCATTTGGAATTGGGTATACGGTCAAACCCACAATTTTTGGGAATATGTGCCTCTCGCAGAGCAAAAGATTTATTTCTGGGAACAATGAGTCACAATGAGGAGATTCATTCTCAGAGTTGCTAAAAGAGAGAGAGAGACGGAGAGAGGGAGGGAAGTTCTTGAACTGTAAGTGGAGTTTGCAGATGTTTAGTGTTTACACTAGTCAACGTGTGATTCATTTAAAAATATGGTCCCCTCATGAGGCATGAACATCAGCTTCAGCCACAACATGATCTGATCAGTTTTATTTGTTTACATATCTAAGTATTTAGAGCTGTCTCTTCAAAGAGGCATGCATGAACTCATATGCACTAGATCTGACTTTTTTTTTTACCTAAATGTAAGGGACATTCATGTGAATGTGGGGTGAGGATGTATTTTTGCCTTCATTTTGTCTCCAACCCAGCAGATCTGCACTTAAAAAGCCAGTTCATATTCTCAGATTCAGATCCAGATTCCAGCTGGCAGCTGTGAGAGATCAGAGGTGGGTCAGGGAGGATAGTCATGAACTAACGCTCATTATGATCTGCTCAGCATGCATGATGGTGCCAGGCCTATGCAGGTGTTCACAGGTGAGGGCTGATTTAGATTACAGGCATGGCGTCGAGTTCACAGCTGCAGTCTGTGACTCTTGTAAGCTTGCCACCAGACACAGACCCATCTCTCTGGAGATCCGGTCACACAGGTTTCTCACCAAAAGGATTTCAAAGAAGCCAGTTTTTGTGTTTATAACCCAGAGACCTTTTTGAATGCAGTTCTGATAAGATGGAGAACGAGGTGCTAGGTAGATTTAATTCTGCATGTGCGGTTTTATTCTAGTGCCTGCTCTCCTCCTGCTCCCTCACTCCCTTCTCCCTCTTTTTTCCTTTCTTTCTTTGTCATTCCTTCTTACTTCTTCCTCCCATTTTAACTTTTCCAAATACAACTCTTAGGTCCCTTCCCCCTCTCACTTTCCTCTGGTTTCTTAATTTCAGTTCCAGATTTTTCTTACGTTTTGCTGTCAGCCACAGAGCAAGAGAACCATGACCACAGGAGGCAGTTGGGCTTCAGCCCCACCTCCAGTCGGGAGCCACTGAGGGCCAAAAACCAGACAAACTCTTCTGGAGGTGAAAGTATGAGAAAAAATATGTAAAAAAATTGAACTAGATTTTTGTGACAGACACTGCAACCTTTAGAGGAAGAGGGGAAAGGGAACAAGGACACAGCTGAACTAAAGGGATATCCTAGGGAGCGCGGAATCCCCATAACCAGCCTCTATTTTCTGCTACTGTTGCATTTCGGGAGGGGAGGGGGTCTCCAGATGTGTTCCCCATCCCCACCCCCCTTCAAAGGGCTCCCTGTACTCTGTAATTTTGTCTAGTCTAAATTGGCTCTCTCAAAAAAGCCTGTGGCAACACAGCCCTGGGCAGAAGAATATCCTGTATACAGACCAAATAGCTGTGTTAGTCTAGTCTGTTCCTGTTTGACCACAGCGAGGAAAAGATGAGGCTTTGATGTTGTCATAATAGTTTAAATATATTATTAAAATCACTATTGAGAGTAAATATGTCACAACTGTGGCATATAAAGTCTCAACTACAGGAAAAAGTTCAACTTGTGAGGAGGTCACATTGTGAAATATAAAGTTGCAATTCTCAGAAACAAATGTGCAATTCACAATTACGAAAAATATAATTGCAACTGTGAGATATAAAGTGGCAATTACGAGAAATAAAGTACAATATGTGTGAAAGATTCAGATTGTGAAATAAAATCGCAAAAAAATAGATACACTCACAATTGTGACAAGTCACAACTACAAGAAAGTCTAATGTGTGTCATATTATGAATTATAGCCACAATCAGATATAAATTCACAACTACAAAAAAAAACAAAAAACTGTGAAACGTGAAACGATCACATTTTGAAATATAAAGTCACAATAATGTGAAAGTCACATTGTGAGACAAGAAATGTGTCCCAATTATGAGAAAGCCACAATTGCAAAACATGAAGTTGCAGTTATGAGAAATGAAAATGTAGTTATGACAAAGTTGCAATTAGGAAAAATAAAATCACAATTACATTAAAGCTTTTTACTCTTGAGGCAGAAACACCCTTCATTATGGTTTTGATAGGAATTAAATATATTATCAACTGCAGCTACAATAATAATAAAAACTCTGATTAGCATCTCTGTTATACTGCATATTCAAAACTGTTCCCTGGAATTAAAAGTCATTGTGTAATTAATAAATCAGCTGGGTTTTTGATCCTCAGTAGTGAGGGAGCCTGGGAAAACAATGCTGGATATCTGAGGTATGCTGAATATCTAGGGACCTCAAGGTAAGCTGACGACGTGTTCCTGCAAACACTGACACACACCTGACATGTTTATTCAGAGCCTGAAGGGTGGGACAGAGCTAAGAGTGGGTACACATCTGTCTCTGCAGGGCTCACTTGCTTAGAATGGGGCTAAGAGTATGTCTCCCACATGTGAAGAATAAGTTATACATACTCCAACGCAAAGGTTAGGAGTCAAAACACATACTGGACACAACCCAAGAGAACAGTTTAAAAGTTTCTGGAAACGTCTTACCCCAAAGGCTCTGTACCTCCGTAACGTAATATGTTCCAGCGCAGACTTTCTTTTTTGATCAAGTTTTTGGCAGCAATTCAGGCCAACATCTAAGTCGCAAAATAACACTCTGATAGGATTTGAGCAAAGCTAGATAAGTGCTCTAGATATAAATCGGACATTATCCTGTTCCTAGCACTGCTGCTCATTTTCTCAATGAAAGTAAAGACAGCGATCCGCTAAACTGGTCTGGATGTTTCTTCCATCATGATGCCAGTTTGCAGTTTGTTTCAACTGAGATAGGAATCTCTGTGGAGGTTAAATCTAGTTCACTTCAGGGGGTCACTGAACAGAGCAGCTGATTGACATCTCTATGACTTCCACAGCTCTGTTCACTGCTGCCCCTCAGGAGAAAAACACAGAGAGAGCGCCTGGAGAGCAAGAGGAGTTCTGGTACATCAAGAAAGTCCTGCTGAGGAGAGGAATGAAGAAAAATTCATCTGGGGTATTTTAGCACTTCAAACCAGTTAATAATGTCAAGTTAAATGACACCTGACTGTTCTCCAACCACAGGCACATAGTTATAGCACTAAATACTAAAATATGTCTAGATTGTGGATTTTCAGCCCTTTTGTTGAATGCATGGACAGACCTGGAGCCCCTATTACATATTTTCAAAAATTAGAGGGGCATATTTATGTAAAAATGCAAAAGTACACTCTGATTTGATATGGTAATTACATTGTAGAGTCAATAAACTGATTTATGTACAGAGTCATATGCTTTTCCATAATACAATTTATTCTGTGAGTTGCAATGCAATATTTATGAGAAAATTTACCTTATTAGCTTTGAACTTAATACTGCCTATTTAATTTTCTCACAAGAGATCAGAGTGATGACTGAGATCCTAGTTTGGGTTTGTTTTATTTGTTTATATTTAAATAAAATAATTATGTGAAATATATTTAGATGTCTTTCACAATAACAGGGTGGGCGCCCACTATTATCAGTGAACAATTGCCTGTCTATTAGGTATTTTACAAATGCTTCAAAGCTATTCAAAGCATCTGGCAATTTGAAAAAAAATTTAATAAATAAATGAAAGGATCTGGTCTGACAGGACCAAAGCTAACACACCCTCAAGCCTCTAGACACTAACTGCTGATTTGGTTATTTGGTGCGTTTGTGAATGTGTGCTCACGTAAGAACATACCTCACTGAGCTCTCTATTCTCTATTTATGTCCGTCATGTGAACAAACCCAAGCCAAAGGTATGACAACAGCAGCCATACTTAACCTTTACTGAGGAATACAATCCTGTGTAATGACAAAACTGATCGTCATTATTGTCCTGTGCAGAACGCATAAGGCATGTGTGTGAAAACTAAGCATATGTGAGATTTACAGAGTGGTTGAATTGATTTAGATCAGGTGATGGATTCACTCTGTAGATTCACACACAGACTGGGAAAAACGGACTGATTAAAAGCTTTAACCTTCATTTGGGTGGCAGTCGGAGAGATGTGGGTTAAATCATGTGGCTGCTGTGATGAATCAAACTCCATGATCATAGAGTTGAACGTCTGTGGCCTCTATTTCTGTATCACACCCAGAAAGTGTCATAATTTCTTCATTCTTTACCGTCATCTTAATTGTAGCTCACAGATGTTGAGAGTTAAGATGAGAGTAACAGTTAGAGCCGTATCACTACTATCTTTATCGTTGGCCCAGTCATTCTGCAGATTACGCAACCTCTTTTCTTACTTTCTTTCTCTTTCTTTTTCTCTATGTCTGTTTTTTTTATGTGGACAGGTTCCATCAGAAGCATCAAGTATATCTGAGAGAAAACTCTGGAGGAATGTGCTCTTTTTCCTTCCACTCCTCCCGTCCAGATGCTCCTCACCTCCCCTACTCCAAACCCTCAACATTCACCTCCAGACGTTCTCTGTCACCCCTAACCTAACCATATTCATATTTCGGTCACATGCATGCTTCAAATGCATCATATTTTGCTTCAGATATTAGTTATGGTATCTATGCCACCCATCCCCTTCAGGCTCAGAGTTTACAAGATGAAACAGTACAGCAGAAACAACCTTTAGGACGAGTGGGACCTGCTTAACCTGTAGATATCAACTCTTGTCTTCTTTAGTAGTGTTTAGACACGCTACACGCTTTTAAAGAATGGTTTTTGCATCTGATTCATCTTCTTCCACTTCAGAATAGATTGAGGAAAAGCATCCGACCACCCTTGCTATTCAGGTTTCTGTTTTTTCCTCACATGTGGGAAGGGATTGAAAAGATAAAAGATGTTAGACTGGTAGATGACTTTTTACCATCATGCCAACAAATACCTCTCGGAATTTTATTCACACATTTCCCTGACAATATTGTTGCATGACGTCCTCTGCATCACTGAATAAGCAACGCGAGAGTCAAATGTTGGTAGAATACATAAATAAGAGAGAGATTTTAATTGATTTACATAATGTATATTTCTGCATTGTGTGAACTAAGATCAAATGTTCTTATTTCCATATTAATGTCTTCTCTTTAGTGTGAAAGAGATGGATCACAGTATCCTGTTTTTTTGACATTAACATGGCGAATCTCTATCACCAAAGCCATTGTCAGTTTCTGAAATTGGGCAAAAAACTGCAGTATAACAACAACAATATAAATGAAAAGAAAGAGACAGAATCACAACACAGCTCCCTTTATATAAAGGATGAACCAATGAAATTCAGCCAATATATAATATAAAGTCATTTAAATAAGCCTGAGGTTTTTCTGCGCTGTTGTGGCTCACAGTCCTCTCTGTGATCTTACTGTAGCTTTAACACACAGTAGAGTGAGACACACTGATTTCCACCCTTTAGCACAAGCCATGCAATTACGCTAAAGTTGTGATTTAAGCAGCCAGGACTGGTGCACACACACACACACACGTTCAATATCACTGTAGGGACTTTCCATTGCCTTCTATATTTTTTATTCTGAGATATAGTAATATTTTTATGATACTTTTATGGTACTCAGTGTGCTTTAGAAATTATAAAGCCTTAGACCCCATTCATTGCACTGTTAGAAAGTCATTCTTGATTGGCAGTGACATAGGTAAATTGTGACAAATGAAAAATTTTGCTGATCTTTCCTTATGATTTCAGGTGTTACTGTCTTTGGTCCCCCACACACATACAAAAATATATAGTGTGGAGGAATTTCAGGTTATAAATAGATCTCAATTCAACAGTGCCGGAGCGACCCACTAACATTTAGAAATATAAATGGCAGAAAGAATGAACAAAAACACACAGGAGCTCAGAAACCAGTGTGTGTAACCCAGGAGCAGCTTCCTCTGCGAGGGCACAAGGCAGTCATTCACTGAGCCTTCAAGGGCCAGTGTCTCTCTCACACACATACAAACACCACACACACACACACATGCCAAGGGGTAGAATGGGGGA
>NW_020525944.1:357500-365620 GCF_003368295.1 Carassius auratus | reverse complement strand
TAATCATTCAGTTCACCAAATCAAACTGAATCGTTTTAAACGGTTCACATCTCTAATACACATTAATCCACAAATGACTTAAGATGTTAACTTTTTTTTATGTGGCTGACACTCCCTCTGAGTTCAAACAAACCAATATCCCGGAGTAATTCATTTACTCAAACAGTACACTGACTGAACTGCTGTGAAGATGAACACCGAGCCGAGCCAGATAACGAACAATAGACTGACTCGTTCACGAGTGAAGAACCGGTTGCATCGGTGTTCGGATCACCAGTAGTTCTTTCGGACAGTTCGATTCAATAAACCGGTTGAAGAAAACAGTTCACTGGTTCTTTTGCACTCGACGTAATGGCGTCATTGGCGATGATTGCCCTTGATTCAAGCCTTCGGTTTACCCGCACTCATAACACTAGCACAGAATCAGTTCAGAATCAATCACCAAAAGAATCAGTTCAGTTCAGGCGCTCTGTATGTCGGTCTGCTCCACGCTGAATCACACATGCGCAGTATCATCAGCTCCTCGGTTCACGAATCGGACGCGTCTGACAAAACCGGTTCTTGATGCGTGAACGAGTCATTATCTGGCTCGGCTCGGTGTTCATCTTCAGTTCTCTCTTCACAGCAGTTCAGTCAGTGTACTGTTTGAGTACATGAATTACTCCGGGATATTGGTTTGAACTCAGAGGGAGTGTCAGTCATTTGTGGATTAATGCGTATTAGAGATGCGAACCGTTTAAAACGATTCAGTTCAATTAAGTGAACTGAATGATTCGTTCGCGAACCCGATATCCAGACTGCTTTGATTTGAACTCTCTTTTTCGCTATTTGCTATTTTTCGCTATTTCGTTTTTGCTATTTTGGACCAAAATGTATTTTCGATGCTTCAAAAAATTCTAACTGACCCTCTGATGTCACATAAACTGTGTTCCGAAGATAAAAGGAGGTCTTACATGTTTGGAACAGCATAAGGGTGAGTTATTAATGACATAATTTTCATTTTGGGGTGAACTAACCCTTTAAGTCCTACCCTTAAATTTATGTTTACAATGAACATAAGAAAATAAATCCAGAAAAGGAATGTTAAAAAAACATTTTTGTCATCATTGTTGTATTTTAAAGAGATAAAATGGTTTGTATAAATCTTTATTGCATACAATATAATACAATACAGGTTTTTGGGATGGTTTAGGTGAATTTTTGGGCTGAAAGTTGTTGACCCAATCTTTTTTTTTTTTTTTATCAAAAGTAAGATTAGTAATGGTCTTAAAAAAAATAAAAACCTCTGTGATTTATAGGAACTACTATTTTAAATATTCTGTGCGAGCTACATTTGTGGTCATGAATGACTAGATTAGATTCACCTTAGAGGTTAAAATAATGTTCCTCAAAGCAAATTCATGTTTATCTTCTTTAAATTACTTCTTCTTCTGACAGTGGAACCTGAAATACACACAAGAAAAGGATCTTTGGCTGTATAGTAATGACCAATTGGCCATAAATAAATGTTGCATAACAGCAGGGTTCTGAATCGGTTAAAGGAATGAAAACAAAACAAAACATAGTAACAAACAAAAGTTATTTCAAAGAAAATCACTTATTTAACTAATACTTTGTCCGTCCTAATCTTATGTTTTGAAGCTGAATTTGCTTTGCCGGTTTTTAATCACAGAAACAAAGAGAACTCACAGTGTTTCACTCCAAACGCAACAGCCACGGTCAGCACCAGTATGACTGCACCAAAAATTGTTATCCTACGTACAATTAGATCCATTGCTGGAGTTTCTAAATGTGAATCTGTAGTGAATGGAAGGAGTCTGTCATTAATCTGATCAATAACAAACAGTATAAATCATCAGCAATTCTAATACAGAGTAAATGTGAACGACGATAAAATAGAACATTATACTTCATACATGATGACTTAAAAATAAATTACAATCACAACTGAATAACTAATTTCTTTTAGTTGAAAATGGAAAATAAACATGGTAAGGAAATGCATATTTATTACAGAACTTTTGATCTGAAGATTTTAACTTTCTAGCACAGTTCTGCATTGTAACGACATCTCAGATCCACTGATCATGCACATATGCTTTCGAACCTCATCTGCTTATAAAATGTTGTCTTCTGTAAAGTACTGTTGCACATTCCACCGATTTAAATCTGAGCAGGGTTAACATTACCTACATGAGGTTTGGCAAAAACTGTGAGAATGAGTTTTACATGTACATTTCATGATACCATGGGGTCAAATTGTAAGCATCATCCAACATAAAAATATATAGCTTGAAATCATAGCCAGTGAAAAATATCATTATAAATCTGAGACACTGGTCTGAAAAGAGCAGTAGAAATAACTTCTGAGCCATTGAATGACTAACTCATACTCACCATTGACAATAACATTGAAGCTCCTCATAATACTGCAGCTGCTGCTGTTGATCTGTAGTTTATAAAGTCCAGAATCTGTGCATCTGGTGTTTGTGATGATCAGTGATCCAGTCTGATTGTCCAGTTTCAGTCTGGCTCTGAATCCCTCATCACTACCCTGTACATCTGTACAGATCTTATTTGGATATCCATTGATTCCAGCGATGAAAGTATCATTAAAACGACATATCTTCACATCATCTTGATTTTCTACACCAGTACATAAAGTCACTGTTTCCCTCTCCATCACTGGCACTGTCTTTATTTGATCTGTAGCAAAAACACCAGAAATACAAATGGACAGCAGACATAAGGATCCTTTTGAAGCTCAACAACAACAAACTGCTGACAAATGCATGTATTAATTTCCTGGATCTTGAGAAATTCCGCAGAAACAAAAGTAACTGCAAAATAAATGATGACAGCTGCTTTTTTCTGAGCTCCTCTCTGTCACAACTTCTGTGCCGTTTCGGCTGTTTTGTGTTTAAGGACATGTTAAAGCATATTCCTTGTTCCTTGTGTTACGCTACAGGATTTCACTGTTGCTAATATTGTAGTTCAGCCTTGTTCTGGACTTCTAGCATGTTTGTATTTTGTTATCCTTGTTTAGGAGGATCTCGTCATGGCCACAGAATACAGATTACACAGCCTCATCCCAGATTACACACTGCGGATCTAGTGCTTCTAAGTCTGGTGGTCCCAAGACAGGTGCATCTCAGTAAATTAGAATGTAGTGGAAAAGTTAATTTATTTCAATAATTAAACTCAAATTGGTTCTTTTAATTGTGATGATTTTGGCTCACATTTAAACAAAAACCCACCAATTCACAACAAATCTCAACAAATTAGAATACTTCATAAGACCAATAATAATAATAATAAAAAACATAATTGAATTGTTGGCCTTCTGGAAAGTATGTTCATTTACTGTACATGTATTCAATACTTGGTAGGGGCTCCTTTTGCTTTAATTACTGCCTCAATCCATCGTGGCATGGAGGTGATCAGTTTGTGGCACTGCTGAGGTGGTATGGAAGCCCAGGTTTCTTTGACAGTGGCCTTCAGCTCATCTGCATCTCATCTGGTCTCTTGTTTCCCTTTTTCCTCTTGACAATACAGTAGCTCATAGATTCTCTCTGGGCTTCAGGTCTGGTGAGTTTGCTGGCAAGTCAAGCACACCAACACGGTCATTTAACCAATTTTTGGTGCTTTTGGCAGGTGCCAAATCCTGCTGGAAAATGAAATCAGAATCTTCAAAAAGCTGGTCAGCAGAAGGAAGCATGAAGTGCTCCAAAATGTCTTGGTAAATGGGTGCAATGACTTTGGTTTTCAAAAAAAAAAAAAAAAAAACAGTGGACCAACACCAGCAGATGACATTGCACCCAATCATCACAGACTGTGGAAACTTAACACTGGACTTCAAGCAACTTGGGCTATGAGCTTCTCCACCCTTCCTCCAGACTCTAGGACCTTTCCAAATGAGATACAAAACTTGCTCTCATCTGAAAAGAGGACTTTGGACCACTGGGCAACAGTCCAGTTCTTCTTCTCCTTAGCATTAGCCTCTGACGTTGTCTGTGGTTCAGCAAATTCCTTGACACGTCTGTGTGTGGTGGCTCTTGATGCCTTGACCCCAGCCTCAGTCCATTCCTTGTGAAGTTCACTCAAATCCTTGAATCAATTTTACTTGACAGTCCTCATAAGGCTGCGGTTCTCTCAGTTGGTTGTGCATCTTTTTCTTCCACTCTTTTCCCTTCCACTCAACTTTCTGTTAACATGCTTGGATACAGCACTCTGTGAACAGCCAGCTTCTTTGGCAATGAATGTTTGTGGCTTACCCTCCATGTCAAAGGTGTCAATGATTGTCTTGTGGACAACTGTCAGATCAGCAGTCTTCCCCATTATTGTTTAGCTTAGTGAACCAAACTGAGAGACTATTTTGAAGGCTCATGAAACCTTTGCAGGTGTTTTGAGTTTATTAGCTGATTAGCATGTCACCATATTCTAATTAGTTAAGATAGTGAATTGGTGGGTTTTTGTTAAATGTCAGACAAAGTCATCACAATTAAAAGAACCAACGACTTAAACTACTTCATTCTGTGTGCATTGAATTTATTTAATACATGAGTTTCACAATTTTAGTTGAATTACTGAAATAAATGAACTTTTCCACAACATTCTAATTTATTGATATGCACCTGAATCTGGTGCCAGAGGTCATTCTACTGTCCACAGTTCTTCCGGTTGTGGCAGTGTCTGTTTACCTTTATTCTACACACCTTTTCTGTTCTCATAAAAATGGTTTGTTGACTTCCTGGATCCTTCCTCAGAAATCTGCAGGGGGCTCAGATTGGTTAGCTGGCTCCATGGCCGTAGCCAGGGTTTGAAAATTAGAGAGGCCTGGGGCAGGGCTAAGAATTGTTCTATAGTAATCCCACATACAATTACCCTAAACACTTTGAAAGAGACAGAAATGTAGACGACTGTGAAACATACTTTCTCAGTTTTGGAGGAATGACCGTTGTTAAATGATATCACACTGCACCATTATAGGTTAGAGGTTTATCATTTTATCAGTTGTTTATATTAATTCAACATTGATTATTACTGTTATAGTTTTTACTAACCATTGCTATCTTATGAATATTGTTAGCATAACTTTGAAAATGTAACTTCAATACCTAACATAGACTTCCTCAGTTTTGCATTTTTTTATTTTATTTAATAATTCTGTAACCTTCTTCTTCTACAGATCTCTGTGTCCAGCTCTGCTGAGATCTTTGGATCTGTTAGCACCATTGTAGTCTTCAGCCCTGCCAGTCCCACCATGGTCTGCAGCACCATCACCTCCACCTTTTCTGCTCCGTCTTAGTGGTCTATGTATTCACCTGCTCTGCCTTGGTGATCCCCTGCTCCTTCTACTCCACCTTGGTGGTATCCTGCACCATTAGCTTCATATTGGTTGCCTTCTGCTCCAACTTGTTGGTTTACATATACATCTGTAGGATATCTGCTCTGGGGGTCTCCAGTATTGCCTTACCTTTGTGGTCTTCTGATCCATCTACTCTGCCATTGCCCCTGCCCTACTGGCTTCACCCAAGTTCCCTGAACTACCAGTTTCATCCTGGTTACAGGCTTGACTCTAGCCCCCAGCTCTGTTGGCTCCAGTATGGTGTTCCACATTGCTTGCTCCACCTTGGTCCCCAGGCTTACTTCCTCCTCAGGGGCCTGGCCTTCCTTTCCTCCTTTATGTAGATACAAGGCTATTAACCTAATTTTACTAAGCCCACAATATGACACTGAAAAAGTTTTCAAGAGATACTGAGCTATCAAGGAGGATTCACCTGTATGTTATCCAGTTCCACTGTTAAATTGGAACAACATTATACTTGCGACTGGTTTGAAAAAGCTCACAGAGGAAAATATGACATGTATATGCATTGGAATTTGTATTGGCTAAATGCAGTTAAAAGAGATCGGCATCAAATGAAAAATGGTCAAAGTAGATGGTGAATGTGATTTTACATGTACAGCATGTTCCTGGAATAAATTCCTATCAGCCAATCAGAATTGAGGGATACCTTTCAGGAAATAACTGTTTAGGCTTACAATCAGGTTTAGGTGCTTCTACACCCTTGTTAATCAGCTATCATTTTGGGACAATAATGTTGATCCAGGAACATATTTTATTTGGCAAAAACGCGGCAACCAAAGTAGACATTACTTTGAATAGAGTGGATTCACACCTCAGAGGGGTTAAAAAGATGTGTGGTGAATACATCTCTCTAAAGTGAACAACTTAGAGGGACAATCTCGTTGGTTGAATCTCAAATTTGTGGATGTACTGTAAGTGAAGGAGAAGAGAGAATGTCCCCCATATTCATTTCAGATCTAATTACTAAGCTATTTCACTGTGATAACTTCCTAAACCAGACAAAGCCCCGTTTCAGAACATACCCACATATTTGCCTCATTATTATTTTACACCTAACAGCTAGTTTCTGAAAAGAAGTCAAAATGTAACTTTGTTGTGTTCAACTCAACTCGATCCCAGAAAATCGGGATCATTTTTAATCAAATACAAACTCCTATGAATATTACCTGTTATCCAGTATACTTGCCTATTTGTGACAATCATAATTTTCTGCCAGGTAAGTCTGCTAAGGTATTTTCATTGTAGAGACACAAAGGACTGACCACAGTGAAGGGTTTATATGTAGATCGTAAATCCTCTGCTTTTGACTACTTTCACTTGTATTGGCATAAGAATTGTCATCGTCAGATCACCTAAAATTAGCATTGGAGGATGACATTGGAATTAATCTCTCAAAAAACATTTGGCAAGAGGAGTTGATATCTGAGGATTCATATTTGCTCTGTTAATATTAGAATACAATTTTTATATAAAGTAATAGGTTATATTATACGAAAGTCTAGCTCAATAAAAATGTACCCTTCAGACTAGATTTTTTTATGAATTCTGAGAGCTCTCTGACTCTGACCCTCCCATAGACAGCAAAGGTACTACCATGATCAAGGTCCAGTAAGGACATAAAGTAAAGTAATCCAGATGAAATCAGGGGTTCAACCTTAATTTCAGGAAGCTTCGAGAATTACCAAGCTTCTGATGTCCTTGCTATGTTTCTGGATCTTGATCGTGATAATTGCATTGCTGTCAATGGGAGGTCTCACGGGTTTGGAATGACATGAGGGAGAGTAATTAATGTCAGAATGTTCATTTTTGGTTGAACTAACCCTTTAAATTCCAAGGTGTTGTATTATTTTTTATAGTATCTGGTGTGTGTTTAGGAAAGAAGGGTTAGTACTAATTGTTTGGCGTCTTTTTTTCTTACCAGACGGGATAATAATCTACTGCATTCTATAGCATCTGCCATAATTACAATCAACACATTAAAGTTGTGATTTAAACAAATATGGTCTGCTTTTAAACATTTGTTAAATGACTCACCATGAACAGTAACACTGAAGATCTTTTCACTGCTGGGGTTGCCTAAAATCTTCAGTTTATAAAGTCCAGCATCTGAGGTTATCATACTTGTGATGGTCAGAGATCCAGTCTGATTGTCCAGCTCCAGTCTGTCTCTGAATCTCTCTTTACACTGAACGTCTTTACAGGTCTTAATGAGATCTCCAGTGATCTGAGCGATGCGAATGTCTTTATAATACCATCTAATTCGGTCTCGATGATGTGTCTTAACACCAGTGTGTAGAGTGACAACATCTTCTTCTCTCACAGACATTGTAATTTCTTCAACACCAAACACACCTGAAGAAGGAACAAACAGTTAATTATGGATTATTTCTAGCATATTTGGTGCTGTTTCAGTATTCAACAATATTTCCACATATTGTTACAATTGTTACTATATATATATATACAGTCTTTTTCAAAATAATAGCAGTACAATGTGACTAACCAGAATAATCAAGGTTTTTAGTATATTTTTTATTGCTACGTGGCAAACAAGTTACCAGTAGGTTCAGTAGATTGTCAGAAAACAAACAAGACCCAGCATTCATGATATGCACGCTCTTAAGGCTGTGCAATTGGGCAATTAGTTGAAAGGGGTGTGTTCAAAAAAATAGCAGTGTCTACCTTTGACTGTACAAACTCAAAACTATTTTGTACAAACATTTTTTTTTTCTGGGATTTAGCAATCCTG
>NW_020525943.1:0-48011 GCF_003368295.1 Carassius auratus | reverse complement strand
ATGATTTGAGGGCAGGTGATAATGCTATGGCACGTGTTTCACTGACTAAAGCTGAAGCCTGCTGACAAGTGCTCTCGTGATGTAGGTGAAATCCAGTGGATGAGGAAGGCATAGCCTATAGGTCTATCATAAAGCCTGTGAAATCAATACAAAAAGAGTTGAGGAGAAATCTAAATAGAATATGGAACATAAGTAATATGTGAGATAATGGTATGGTTATGACCAATTGAGATAGTTTGTTAAATTGACAGGCAATCCAAGTCTTTGAAGCAGGCTACATTGTAATTAGCTTAGGTGTGGATAAGTTTTCAAATGGCTTTATAATGTCTTGTGTAGCAGATCCACAAGTGATACACAAATATGACATCCAGCGCAAAAGTACCTAAAAGTCCGTTCATTGCCAGTAAGGTGAATATAGTCGTCAGTTATGAATTATTAATTTAATCCCATCCTTATGTTAACCTATTTTTAAAAAGTGTATTTTTTTATTTTTAATTTTTTATTTTTATTTTTGTAGAAAGAGAGCTAATTGAAACCGCTATGAAATGTATAGCCTATTTATTCATTCAAATATTTTTAATATAAATTATTTCTGGGCCAGAAATGTCCTCTGCATACGGAATCATTTAAATATGCGGACCATAAATGGATTTAAACACAAACCACTTCTGATAACAGCTAGCTATTTCGGTTAATCTATAATATTAGATGTTTCCAAACATTTAAAATAAAATTCACTCAAAGGCGACTTCATGTGCGCTTTAGTTCTGGTTTTGCAAATAATAAAATGATCCTGCTCAGTGAAGAGACGCGATTTACCCATTAACATCCCGAAGATTCATCCTCTTATCCATCTTATGGGAAGGTAATCACAATTTTAATGCAGACGTGGCAGCCCACGTCTAGAATAAACATATCATATAATTATAATGCACGACACGTCTTCGTTAATGTAATATTTCATGATTCTGTCAAATATTCCTATTAACTGTAGCCAAACTTTGTTTTCAAGACAGATGTTCTTGTGACGAATTCATTTCAGAAATTATGTTTTATAAAACAATCAAACATCTTTTAACTTAAATGATCTAATTAAATCCATTATAAAGACGTGAATTATATTTGGTCAAACCCTATTATTATTCTTTTCTTTACTTGAAAATGAACTTCAGTGTTTTCTACTACATTTTACATCCATCCAAAATATTGCTAATATATATTTTAATATAATATTTATACTTTAAATATATTTCAAAAAGTTTGTTACACACACTGATAGATATAATACCGACACACACACACACACACACACACACACACACTCACGTAACATTTGAAGTGGATATATACACATAGGCCTACACACACACACACACACACACACACACACACATGGTTCCACATACAGATGGAAACACTGAAACAGAGTGGTGGAGTATCAGAGTTAAGGAGTCAGGTAAATATTTCAAAGCAAACTGTAGACCAGACATGTGTCAGAGGGAGAGTGCAAGGATATAGTGAGCCTGATGGGCTGTGACAGTGCTGGGAACTAGAAATCAGGTGATCGGGATCTGGTGAGCACTGTGGACGGTGATTTGTGACACGTGTGTGTCAGGTCATATATATTTGGACACAGGCACAGTTTTTGTTATTTACACTTGCTGACCAAAACATATTCAATTCGATAATGAATATGGGCTTAAAATGCACATTGTGAGCTTTAATTTTAGAGTATTCTCATCACAATTGGAGAAAGCTTAAGGAATTCAATCTCTTTAATATGGACCCCCCCTCCCCTTTTTTTTTCAAGGGACCCACAAGTAATTGGACAGTTGACTCAAAAGCCATTACATGACAGATGTGGGCTATTCCTTCACACTGGTGAGCTCAGCAACATAAAACATCCTGGATGTCCACGGAGGACAACAGTGGAGGATGATCGAAGGATCCTCTCCATGGAAAAAAAAAAAAAAACACATTCACAACGTCCAGCAAAGAGAAGAACACTCTCCAGGACGTAGGAGTGTCACTGTCAAAGTCTGCAAACAAGAGAAGGCTTCACCAGAGCAATTATAGAGGGTTCACCACAAGGTACAGACAAGGCCAGATCAGACTCTGCCAAAAAACATTTAAAAAAAAAGCCATGAAGATGTCTTCCAGTGGCACGGGGTTACTGCTGTTTAGTGATGACATGACAGAAGACAGAAGCAGCCGGATGAATTCTGAAGTGTTTAGGGATATACTCTCTGCCCAGATTCAGCCGAATGCAGCAAAATCTTTGGGCGCTGCTTCATAGTACAAACGGACAATGATCCAAAACATGCAGCTAAAGCAACCCAGGAGTTTTGAAGTGGAATATTCTGCAATGGCCAAGTCAGTCTCCTGATATCAACCTGATTAATCATCCATTTCAATTGCTGAAGACAAAACTAAAGGCAGAAAGATCCTCACACAACAACTTAAGTCAGCTGCAGTAAAAGCCTGGCAAAGCATCAGAAAGAAGGAAACCCAGTCTCTGGTGATGAACATGAGATCTAGACTTGAGGCAGTTATTGCCTGCAAAGGATTCCAATAATATATAAAAAATGTACATTTTATTTTTGATTATTTTTATTTGTCAATTACGTTTCTGTCCCTGAAAATGGGGAGCTGTGTATGAAAATTGCTGTAATTTTTAAGCATTTTATATTATATATTTTTTCAACCCCTTGAATTAAAACTTAAAGTCTGCATTTCAATCACATCTTGATTTTATAAAAACAAATCAAATCCATTGTAGTGATTTATAAAGGCAAAAGCACAAAATCTCAGTCAGTGTCTGAATACTTCTGGACCTGACTGTATGTATATGTATATGTATATGTATATGTATATGTATATGTATATGTATATGTATATGTATATGTATATGTATATGTATATATGTATATGTATATGTGTGTGTGTGTGTGTGTGTGTGTGTGTGTGTGTGTGTGTGTGTGTGTGTGTACATGAAGTGTGCTTAAGGGGGAATACATAAATTGTATACATACATATACATCTATCATCCCTGTGGCAATCAAGTGACAACCTTGAAAAGGCTTGCATATATTTTCCTAGGCAGAACACTTCTGCTAAGACAATTGTCAAAGTATTGTGTAAGTGGTAATTACTTAAACGTGATTAGAGATAAAAGCCTAGCATGTATATTGTCTGGAAGCCTAACATGTAATTTATTGATGACAACATGTTTGTTCATTCATTGATTGTTCCTCTATTTAAATGCTTACAAAATATTATAAATAAAATTTGAATTTCTGCATTGCTCTTTTGCCACTCTGACCAGGAACAGTGCTGTTTAATATGATTAATGACCTAAATTATATGATATCAATTGTTGTTATTTCCACAAGCATTCAATGTGTCTAGTAAATGTCAGATTGCTTGGGTAGAGTAAACACTCCCAGTTTGAGTTTGCTGAACTGCTGTTACTCCTATTGGGGATTTCAAATGCTGTTTAAAGGTTTTGAATGATATCCAAGAGCCACATCTCTGTAACACTCTGCTGCTCCACACAAGTCTCACAAATAATCAGCCAGAGGAATGTAGCCCAGCTACTCCGGCCCCTTAGCCAAATCCTCTTTCAGCAGCGGGTGTGTCCGTGCCCCGAGGCTCCAGAGAGGAGACTCAAAAATGTAGCTGATTCAGAGATGGAAGATTCACACCTCTGCCAGGAGGAAACACCTAGTAGCCACCGTGCAGGTGGTAAGAACTTAATCTCCCAGTACACACCCTCTCGCATACTCACTTTTAAGGTCATCAATCATTTAGGAGCTAACATTACAGCCGAGTGTCAAAACAAAAACGTCATGTAAGAGGATAAGAGCAGAGGAGAGGAAGATGAACTCAAAGCTTCAGTTCTAGACATTTCATGATCATTTATTGTACAATAATCAGTTCTTTTTCATTTGATCAGTCTGTTTTAACCCTTTTTGCTGAATAGGCAATATAGGCCAGATTTTGTTGTTATAACCAGGCTTTACAATAAAGTCATGAATTTCTAACATTTTCTTATCTCTGATTTCAGTCTGACGTTTGGGTTCCCCAAAGAACCATTTGGGTTCCCCAAAGAACCTTTCAATGAACGAGAAATATTTTTTCTCAGTATGAAGAACATTTTAGAAATCTAAAGAAACTTTTGCCTCTATTAAGAACCCTTTGTGTAATGGAAATATTCCATGAAAGTTAAAGTTACTTCATGGAACTGTAGATGCAAATAAGACATTTTATCATAATGATCATAATGATATTACATCTAATGGGACATTTAATTTCAATTACTGCAATTTATTTCCATGCATTTATTTATTGTTAATCGTATTATTTGATTATTTTATCTATTTATTCTTTTATTTTTTATTTTTGGAAATGATAAAGAACGTCATCTATTTTTCAGTGGAAAACTGAATTGACATTCCCAGAATTCCCTGCAGTGGCACTTCACATTTTATGGTTTTTCATTTAAATAACTATAGGCCATAGTTTTAACAGAATTAATTGCCTTTATGTATTTATTTATTTATTTGACATTTTCTGGAGTTAATAAATGTAAAAAAAACTCATATGCTTTCAGAAGTCAAATATTGAGATGTAAATGTAAAGTGTAAATGAATTTCATTACCAAGAATCAAATGTACTTTGGTATATCTGAATAAATGTAAAGTAATTAAATTAAAAACAACTTACAGGCAAGTAAATATGTTACATTAAAGGTAAACCTCTGTACAAGGCTAGAAATCGGCAGAAACACTAACATTATAAATGTAAAAAATTTTCAACTAAACTAAACCTGTCCTTTACAGATTTACATTCAAGTAACTTGTTTACTAGACTGTTGTTAGTGATAAGGCTGGTATATATTTATCCCAAATAAATAATTATTTGCAGACAAGTGTCACTCATTCAGAAGATGAGACTCTCCAGTGTTAGCTTTGGTCCAGTTTGCAGCGGTTAGCCAAGTCTGGACCCGGATCTATGGGGATCAAACCAAAGTAAAAGCACCTTGACTTGAAGCTGGAATAATAACAGCATACAGGAGAAAGAGATCTGGAAAACTATCACTGGAACTTCTCCAAGCTCTGGTTCATCACACTCTCTTTAATAAATGAGAAGGAGATATTAATCACCAACCAATCCATAGTTAATTTTAGGATTCATCTCGCAGATTCAGCAGAAAGTTAAGTGTGTGCTAGTCATAAACAGTTGTAAAGTCATTTTAATTTTGTTTAGGCCAGATAACAAGGTAAATAATTAGACATTTTTAACAGGTGATCTTATCATGATCTTGATATCAAAATCAAACACTTTGCACTTTTTTACTAAGAAAAAATGGTCCACTTCATATTAATCAAACAGTCATTTCCCAAACTAAACGCCAGTGAAAAAATAATTGAAGTTGTAATATTATTTCACAGTATTACTGTCTCATATGTGATCAAATAAATGCAGCCTTGGTGAACAGAAGAGATAATGTACTACACGCATGGTAGAAAACCATGTGTGAACTGTGAATTGTTGTGGTTTACAGCAGAGAGAGAGGAAGCATGTGCTGGAGGTGGCATAATCTAGAAAAAAATAAAACTTAACACAATTTACACTGCCAAAACTGGCGCCCACAACCTAAGGGCAAGAAAAGATGACAAAGTTTGATCCAAAGATTAAAATGAAGCATCACTATTGATTACTCCCCCTGCAAATCACTGGTTGTGTCTAAAAACTGAGACTTGGGTATGATCTGGATGGAGGCAGATCAGTTGAATGTGAGCTTGCAGTCGATTGTAGGAAAGGGATTGGATTTAACTGGACTACATGTTTTGAGAAATCAGAGCCAGAGAAAAGTCTGTAATTAAAACCGATTTCTGACATTTCGATTAAAAATTATGAGGTAAAAAAGTTTGTTAAAAATAAGAAAGATGTATGAATCAATCACTGATCAATTACATGTATTTAGAAAATAGACTGGATAAATTTTCATTTCACAGTGGCTTTAAAGCCTTGCGTTAACCATGCATGGGGTATCAGGGACTATGGGTTTAGTGTCTATGCTTTTATGGTCGCAGTGATTTTGCCAGGTCCAACCCGATCTCACAGCAATTCGTACATATTTTACAAGGTGGCTTATTCGTACGAATTCGTATGACCACACTTGTACAAATTCATAAATTTTTTGCCAAATTTTACGTATTTTGCGAGTTGCACAATTTGTGTGAATTTGTACAACTGAACTACACCTAACCCTGCAAATTCGTACGAATAAGCCACCACGTAAAATACGTACGAATTGGTCGTGAGATAGCATTGGCCAGGTCAGACAATGTCCTGGATCAACATCTTCTGATGATCCTGGATCAACATTACTGTCCAAAAATATAGACTTAACCCAATCCCTACCCATAAACCGAAACCTACTCATAATTTATTCCTAAAATTAGTGTGAAATGATAGCTGATTAACAAGGGCATAGAAGCACCTAACCTACATCATGAGCCTAAATCACATATTTCCTGAAAAGTTAGCCCTCAATTCTGATTGGTTGATTGGGCTTTTGTTCTTGTTGTACTTGGTGTAATCACACAGAGCATCTTGTTAACCTATGTTGCAATAGCAATAATTGCAAAAATTAAATTATAAGCAATGCTACAACACATCAATACATTACAGCTTAAATGTAGACTAGTCTTGCAACAACTGAGTCTGCCAAAAAGTGTTTATTTTGACAGCAATTTTACTCAAATGTTTGTCACATTATAGTTTTATATAGTTGATTAAAATCAAATGGGCATAGTTAAAGTGTAATGCAATTATTAAGCATTTCTAAAAAAAAAATTTAACCTGGAGAAAATATCTAATACAAATGATATTATGCTTTGAACATGCAATACTGACACATTTAACTGCTGTGACACACAACATGCCTTTATTTATATATATTTATATATCATTCATCAAAGCACAATGGATTGTGGGTAATATTAGCCATTAGAGTGTGAACAGATCCATACTTCATACTAGACCTTCCGAGGACTTTTGGCATACTCTTTTCAACTATGCATTGGGACACACATACTGTTCACATGCTATTCAGGATGGATAGTATGAACACTGGGACGAAGGGCTAGTCACAGTTTCAGACGTCAGGCCGACAGACCATCTGTCTGACATTTTGACGTCATTTTGTGTGCATTGCTCCATTCTTGTGCGATAAGACACGAGGAAGAACTGAATTCAGTTCTCATGCACTGTCTAAAAGAGGTGCTTTTCTGTAGATTTTTGACATAGTTTTTTATTTTGTTATGAAAGTTATGATGAAAATCATTTGTCAGTGAAATGAACACCGCTGCCAAACACAATAACATGAAAATAATGAAACTCATGAAACAGTACAAAAAGGACCAAGTCCATTTTTAGATAAGGAGGTGAAAGATACCTGCTTCTGCATAAAGATTTCAGGTTTCTTCAGGTTTTCCTGAAACCTCTAAAAAATAAAAATAAAAATGTCTCAATTTAAATACAATATAACATCCGACTTAATTAAGCAACTGCCCTGCCAAACATCTTCTTTAGAAAGTTTCATTTTCATTTATTTTATACTGACAACACACTGCAAGCTTTACAAAACTAGCTGTTTAAGAGTCAAGTGTCTTTGTTCCAGAGTATGTCATAGTGTTATCAGTCAAAGTATCTTCAAGCTGGGTAACTTTATCAAAGGAAGCGATCATGCATGGCTAAAAATATTAGTTCGACAACTCTTATCTTAAACAGGATTACTTTACAAGCGGCTACTTCAAGAGGCAATTCACATACTCAGGTTACCAAGAAAGCAATTTTAAAAATTGAGTCTTTCTGGGTTCTCAGTTGGAGTTTTCTTACATTAATGGTTAAAAAAAAATCACATTGAAAATTTTAATTTGCATTTGCAGAGATGAGCATTTGCATAAAAGACTTTAAAAGCACATTTATATGATTTGAAGACTCTCAGTTAACAAAGGCATGTTGATTAGGCCTAGTGTGAGAATGCTGCCTCTCACACCCTTGGAAAAGAACCAAAACAACACAGACGGATACATGATGTACCTTAAGTAGCCCACGGGCTGAACTGGCATTGCATTTATCAGGCGTCACTGCCCTATATAATTCACACCTGAAAAACTAGGTGTCACAGTCTGCTAAACACAGGGTTTTACGACATGCATCTAACATTTATCATCTCCAAACAATTAATGTGACAGGACGCAGCACCTTGAGTCTGATTTTCTAAGAGTTTGCGTGCTTTGCCACCACAATTTTAGAATACCTGTGATCTTTTTGGCCTGATGTCAAATCCTCACCCATAAAAGACATGTAGATGGCAAAAAGGAGACTGGGCAATAAACAGAGGTACTACCTGTCAAAGTAAAATGCCCTGCTTGCATTATCATTTAACCTCTGGAAAAGGGACATGATGACGAAGCATTCTGGTTACTTACAAAAACTACTGATTTGTTATTATTTACCCTCACGTTCTTCCAAATCTGCATGACTTCATTTCTTTTGTAGAAAAGTACAAAATATAGCAGAATGCTTGAGTTGCTGTTTTCCATGCAGTGAACATGAAAAAGGATGTAAAAAGTAAAAACCTGTAAAAGCATGATAACATTATCCATATACAATATGTGTCTTTTGAAGTCTTTCAGTTCCTTTATGTGAGAAACAGATTGAAATGTGAGCCATTATTGACTGAAAAACGTTTTTTTTTTTTTTTTATTACTTGCTTTATGTAGCATGAAAGACAGAAATCATACTGTTTTGATGAAAGACATGAAGGGGTGATTTTTCATTTGGGAGTGAACATACCTTTAAAATAAATAATTGGCATCAGAGGACACACGTGATATAAAAAACTACACTACTATTTACAATTTTGGGGTAATATATATCTTATGGTCATCAAGACTGCATTTATTTAATCACAAATACAGTAAAAACTGTAATATTGTGAAATGTTATTACAATTCAAAATTACTCTTTTCTATTTTAATTTATTCCTATGATGTCAAAGCTGAATTTTCAGCATCATTACTCCAGTCTTCAGTGATCCTTCAGAAATATATACAATATACTAATTTCCTGCTCAAAAAAACATTTCTTAACATCATAAATTTGGAAAACACTTGTGAATTTATGATTTTTTTCCCCACAATTCTTTGGATGAATAGAAACGTTCGACAGAACAGCATTAATTTAAAATGGAAATCTTTGTTGTCATATTTAGGGACATGCATAGACATTTTGAGGGGCAGGGGCTCAAGTGCAAAAAAAGGGCACTTCTCATGCTTATTTAAATTTTTTTCTAACCAAAATGTTAAATATATTTAACAACTATATATCTTTACACAATTCTGACTTAGTAATTTATTTCAATTCCCTCACATTCACCCAATGCAGTTGCATGCAGTCAAATTTTTCAACAGATGTCTACAAAATAATCAGTTCACAATTGTATAATTACACTTACTGTACCATGCACACACACAAACTGATGGTGACAAGAACTTTGTTTCATATTTGAGGGAGGGATCTTTAGATCTATCAGCAAACAACATACTAATAGGATGTATAGTTATTAGATGAGGAGCCTGAGATGGAAATGATGAAGTTATTGTTTAAGGCAGGACACTTCATGTACTGTTCAATTTTGGTCTTTTTTGCTTCCGTGTCTTCTTTTTGCTCTAATGGAAAGGACATTTCCAAAATACACTTTCGGCGTTTGTTTAGGCCTGCTTCCCTCATCTGTTTGCTTCTGTAGATTTCTTCTAAATTAACAAAAACAAGTTATCTGCATATTAAAACATAACATTTCAAGGGAAAATACTCTTGATGTAAGTTATTAACTTCTGTAGTGTTATGCTTTAGTTATTTAGTTTACCCTTTCCATCTGCAATGCCTTGTGTCAAATGTATGCAAAGTAGCGCATTATACTTAACGCCTGATTTGCATATCAGTTGGTGATTCTGATGACTTTATTAATTTTACTGTATTCAGCTGATGTTTCTCCGTTAAGTTAGCCTGTATGCATGATATATTGCCTTGTCTTAACTGAAGCTAACTTATTTCATGTTAGCTGAACAAAAAAAAAACAAAAAAAAACAAAAATTTGTCTTTTTGGATAATTAGCTGTAAATTCGAAGCACAAGTTTAACTTAGTCTTTTGTTGATCACCACTCACCTCCACACCAGGACAAACACAGTGGAAAGGGAGGGAGGGCTTCTCTTCTGCAGCTCTCTGCCTGTCTGTGATGTGCCCATCAATGTGTGCTACACTGCTGTACTAGATGGAGACACGGACATCACGGGACAACTCAACAGAGTCTCAACATTATCCATTCCTTCCCATCCTGACCGGATATTAAGATTTTTGGTAACACTTTGGAATAGGTAACACCTACAGTATTAGATGCTTATTAGCATCCATATTACTAGAATATTAGCCATGTGTTAGTGCTAATTAAGAACATATGAATGCCTTATTCAACTTGAACTTATTCTACATCCCTAATCTTACCCAATACCTAAACCTAACAACTACCTTCTAGTAATAAGCACCAAATTAAGAATTCATTGAGAGAAATGTCATAGTTAATAGTTAACAAGTGTTTCCTATTCTAAACAAGTGTTACCAGATTGTTTTTTTTCTGAATAAAAGTATTGATTTATTTCACACACAAAAAAGAGAAAAATCGTAGTGACCTTAATGACCTATTTAACGATAGGACATATATTGGAAAAAAATCACGAAGTCATTTGTTCACTCATATTAAGCCCAGCTATTACGTGTTGTTTAGCTTAGACTGTAATTCTTGGGGACATACAGTAAAAACACAGAAATAGTAACAAGGAACGGTGCTTTTTCATCCACATTGAGACAGTGAACAGTTTGGTAATGTATGGTCGGAGCCTGATTAGACTCGTAGATAAGTTAGCCAAACTCCTCCCTGTCTGACCCTGCCGCTGCCGTGCCCTCTGTGGACTGTGGGAGATGGCAATCTGTCTGTGCCCTCCCCTGTGTTTACCCACCCGGTGGTTTCATCCTGGAGGCTGAGCTGCAGGCCTGGGGCACATATGGGAACTGGTGGTCTGCCGGTGGTGCCCCTTCCTGTAGCTGTGGTTCATTACTCTCTGTAATCACAGCACTGTGGGTGTCTGAGCTACAGGGGACCTGTGTGTTGCACCGGCCATCATCTGGACACCCAGACAAACAAGATGATGCCAGTCTGGCTGATGATCTGGTCCTTTCATAATAAGGGAGGGGAAAAATCCCATTCTTCATTTTTTGGGAATTGTGTATGTGTGATGCTATTTTGGAATGGAAATTAATTTGACAATAGTTGTACAATATTACATCTTGTGTTAGAAATGCACTGCTCTATCTGTTTGTATAAACCTAAGGAAAAGCACCAGAGATTCAGACACAAGGCAAACAGAGAAAGAAAGAAAGAAAAAAACATTGGAATTTTTTCTCAGATCTTCAGGGTTTTGCAGCAATTATAGTGAAGTGTTACCAGATGTCTCGTGGTGGAGGTTATCTTATCCTTGAGCTTTGCTTTGCTTTGCTTAAAGTTTCTCAGATTAAAAAAACAAAACCACCATGCAACCACATGGCAACAAACTATGATTTATGATGCCATCCACAAGGTACAGCTACATCAGTAAAATACAAATCGGACCCTGTCTTTGAACTTTTATCGAGCTCTACTCAGTATTTTCAGAGTTTATTGACAGCCCATCCCGTAGTGGATTGCATTTCTGCTTTCAGCCTTTCCTGGACTGAACGATTTTACCTTAATCCTCAAATTGCGCTGAAAATGTAGCTGTATTAGCGGCTCTTTTCTCTGTATGGATGAAATATTTACTTAAACAGTCTTTTTTAGTCATTAAGGGCAGTCTCAGTTATTTAACCCCAGGGTGGTTTTGATTTTATCCAACAGCATATGATAAACACAGCTCTGTTGTTTTTGGATGGAGCAATATCATGCCACATTTGGTATTGAGCAATTTTCGGTGTGACAGCTTAGATTTTATTCACAGAAACATGCAAGACTTGTTTCAAAGCCAAGTCTTCAATACCCCCGAGAATGGGTAAATTGCAACGGAAGCCTGTGCTACTAAGCACCGGTTGTTCATTTTAAAGATAGGGATCAGCAGGCAAAAGAGCGCGGGACGCACATCTGGGAGGTTTGATGCAACGTACATGAGACGTGCCATGAAACACAAAGGTTTGCACCAGCTATCTTAATTGACCTTCACAAAGTCAGAACATATAATGTTTAATACAACATAATCTACATCGTGCAGATGATTTGAGAGTAAAAGCAAAGCACAGAGCCTGGAAACACATGATATGATGGAAACTTTGTTCGTGAAAAGGCAAAGTGGCAGGGAATGTCTGGCATGAGATGAAGATGGCAAAGTCTGCTTTCTCCAGTCTGAGGTGACAAAGAGCCCGTAAAGTCCCAGCAGGAGGTGTAATTGAGCCATAATGAAACATTTTATTGTCTAGTAACTGTTTGATGAAAAAAGAATAGCATTAAAACCAGTGCAAACGCACATATGCACTCGCAGTCATGCTGTCCAGTCATGGAGATTTGATTGCGTTTTTGTATAACTAATGTCACTTTAATGACAGGATCGCAAACCCACGCTGTGTTGTGTGGAAGCCTCCAGCCCTGTAACTTGGAGTTCATGGAGGCTTTTAATGAGGGACCTGCAGATTTAAGAAAAAAATATTTTGAATTCTGTGTGCGGTAGGGCAAGAGCACAGAGGTGGAAAGAAGGACTGAATAGAAAAATGGGTAAGGAGTGGAAAGGAACCCAGCTAACGGAACGTTTTGGCTGAGTTTTCTCAAAGTTAGGAGCACACGATTTTCTGAGAACATAAATTGTTCATTCAGTGTTATCTGGTCTTTAACCAGCGTTCTTATCACATTCGCTCAAAAACATTATTTATACATCATTTGTGGAATGTTTTTCTAAAGCATTTTAGACGGAAGTTTGTTTGTTTAGAAAACAGTCAAAAGTAACATTCCCTTAATGTTTGCAAAATTATAAAATGCAACGCTTGCCTTAAAGTTGTTTAATGCTCACATAACCAATAATTTTTTTCAGCATCTGAAAAATAGACAATATTTTTTTCATGACTTTTAATAGGAACCTCAGCAAAATGTTCTTAGAAATTTGAAATGTTCTTAATGTTTTTTTTGTTTTGTTTTTCTCTCTCTCTAGCTGGGAAGGCACTCAGGATTATTTTACACTTAAACAATATTGTATATTATTTGGTTAATGGAGAAAATTATTTCATGTATCCCTGCTGAAAAGTTTGTGCTGTTTGCTGCTGCCCAGTATCACTGTGCTATTAACAAAACTTTGCAAGGCTGCTTGAGCAGCCCAGTCTTTGTAGTTGGTTCATTTTAATAGTTAGTTCAGATACATTTTAGTATATTGAATAGTAAACATGTTAGTATTATTATTTTATTTTTTCAGAAATGAATTAAATAAACAAACAAATAAATTATAGGTAATCTTTTTAAATAATACTTTTATATTGAAAAATTATTTCAAGGTTATGTGTAATTTCAAAGGAAAAGTTTTCATGTGGTTTTAAATTGTGCATGGATTTAGTTGATTAAGAATGAACTAAAGGTAATTGGACTGTTTTTTTATGTAAATATCTCTGAGCAAACCTGAATTATTGGGCTAAACCAATGAGAATAACTTATAAAGAACAGGTCAGGTTGAAAAGTTTAATTGAAGAGTATATGTTCACAAACTGAAAGGATTTTGCTTTGCTTTGGGCAATTTAAGCAAAGTTGTAAGGACTGATGAAAATGTTCCTTCTTTGGTATAAAGAGCAGGACTGCAATCAAATGTTTGATAAATGCAAAGTAAATTGTGCCACACATATGTTTGACTGGAGCAATTCCCCAGTGTTTGATGAGTCCATAGACAACATCACTCACAGAAAGCAACATGCTTGTAAACACTTTATCTGAACGCATATGTGTGTTAGTGGGAGGGACAATCGAAGTGGAAGATTAGCCACCCCCCGGCCTGCCAGCAGATGGCTTCAATTGAGCAGGAGATGGTGGGTGGACATGCTTGCTGGTAATTACTAGGACACCTCTATATGATTCCATAAATAGCAGCTTTGTTTGGACTAAAAATAAACTCTGGAGTAGATAAAGCAGTCATGACCTCTGACCTTTGACAGAAGACTCAGAAGGCTTTGACCATGGCCCCATAAATAGCGGAGGTCCCATTTACAGATCACCTGCAAACGCACACACACACACACACACACGCACACACACATAATAAGCTATAATTGTAGCACAGCCCCAGGCAGCAGGGCATTGGCTCAGTTTAGATTGCAGAAGATTGTAGTTCAGAAATCCCATTCAAGTGTAACAGTGTTACAATTGATGTTTGTCACTCACAACATAAAGATATCAACTGACAGCAGAACATTCATTATACAGAATACATGGAGGTTTTGTGGCAATGAGTTTGAAGGTCTCTGGAAATGCTGTCTTCAAACATTGACTACATTCTTAAATAGGTTCAGGTTGTTCAAAAACATGCTTATTACAAAAGTTGTTAATGGTGCAGTACTACAAAAATGTACTATTTAGGTATACATTTTTACACTTTAGATACTAATATGTACATTTAAGCTACTAATATGCACTCTTTAAGGGTAAATAAGGTACAAAGGTATTCCTTTTTTAAAGGTACTGCCCCAGTGACAGCTTTTCTCAGTGTAACCTTTTGCTTTCTGACAGTGTATGAGTAGGTCATTAAATCTTTTCTATTTATATTCATTTTTACTGAGTAAATGAATTATTCACTCAACCAATTCTTTCATAAACACTGATTCAGTAAGAAAACACCCCTGTGTGTGCTGCTTAGAAATGTCCAACTGTAAGTTAAAATATTAACTTCTTGTTTATTGAACTGTTGTGCTAAAGCAACATATTTGTGACAGATCGTTGTAGTGCCTCTGTTAAAGCATTGAAGTGATCATTGCTCCCATACTAGTTATAGCATAAAATTAAAATGAATGAACATCAGAATGTATCTTGTGTAAACTGCAGAAAGACATCAATGGACATCATTTTTTTAAGCCCACCAACTTTAATCTACCCTCCAGTCTGGCTTGTTTGTCGGATAAAAATGGAGGATTCGGCATTATGATTGGTCAGATCGCCTGTCAATCAAACTCCAGGGTCAGTTGTGCTGTTTTTATGAATTGTGAGCACAACAGAACTTTCTCATGTAGTAGGCCTATTACTTATTTGTTTATAACCATCTGTATATTCTTTGTCATTTTAAGCTATAAAAAAATATTATGGACTCATTTCTATACTGGACCCAGTTTTTTTTTTAATCGGTTATGTAAGCTGTCCAGTTTTCAATATATATGACAGCAAAATATAAAACCAACAAATACTAGGCTATTCCTCTTTTCTGTGGCTTATAAAATGTCTCAGACCTTCTTGTCATCTGTATAATGGGCTGCAACAGATGTTTGAATCCAACTGAATGTCTAAAAACAACACAGAAAAGCACAGACACATACATGAAAACCAAACTTTTGAGTTTCACCTGGGAACACTCTGCAACTAGCTGTTTCCCAAACTATCGAACATGCATGAACTTTGACCTGGCCTTCACCAAGCTTCAGCCAATAGTGAGCTGGCTTGCCATAGACATAAAGACAAATGGCCCTATCAGTGTAAAGTGTCTAATGACTGACAGGTGTGGGGTTGTGTGGTCAGACACATGTGGTAGCCCTTGATAAGCCCCTCTGAAATGAAAGGGCTCATTTGTGTGTATCAGGGACCTCACCTCCAGCTGAGAGAGGAAACAGGTTGGTTTGTTCCAGCTATGAAAGAAGCAGAGTATACCACACAACCATTATCTGAACTTGACCATGACTGACAAGTGTACTCAAGCATACAACCAGCATCCAGGATGCTTTTCAGTTATGGCTGCCTTGTCATTATATGGAAATAATTATCATCTATGGTCCAATCTTTCTCAGCCTTTTTGCAGTATTGTCATGTGTAAATGTATTCTTTCTCTCCCTAGGTTGTAAAAATAAATAGCATAGATGCTCAGATGATTTCATCTCCGAAGAAGTTGATGATGATGAATGTTTGAGTTTATATGGAAAATGCTGGCATTTGTTTGCATAATTTGGTGTAGATCAGGTCTGAGCACTTTGTATGACATTAAGATCTCTTTGGCGATCTAGATGATTACTACAGCATGCAGTAGAGCAAATATCTTCATTTTTTTTTACTAAGTGTACAGTATACACTACCATTCAAAAGTCTGGGGTCCATGTAGTTTTCTTTTTCTTTCTTTTTTTCAGCAACAAAGCGTTAAACTGATCAAAAGTGACAGTTGCCAGCAAACAGAAACACATAGGTAAGTTCTCAAAACAACAAATGTATTGACAATTTATTGTCAAGTAAGGAGGGGACTAGAATATCACCAGGCAACCCAGGATCTATCCTCTGGTCTGTATCCTTCCCAATCCACAAGATACTCCAGCCGCCTACCCTGTCGCCATAAGTCCAATACCTCTGAGTGGTTAAGAGACTAATGTAGCGGCGAATCAGCTTCTTGCAGGGCGGGTGGAGACACAGATCCCTGGTGGACAACTAGACCTTATCTTCAGGGCAATAGACTGGCGTGATGGATTGGCAAACATCTGCAAAATCTTTGTGTCACTACACTGCCCGCTGGACGTGGATGTGAGCCGAGTTCCATACTCTCACTCATTCTGAACGAATAGTCCACAGCTGGAACTTCCAAAGGCTCTTCAGTCTCGGGGAAGAGCAGGGGCTGGAAGCCGAGTATGCACTGGGATAGGTTTAAACTGGTGGTAATTTGCTTGAGGGAATTCTGGGCATACTTGGTCCAAGAGAGGCTGTGCTGATCATTGCGGCAGTATGACCAAAGGTAGTTTCAAGCTCTTGGATCTTGTGCTCAGTCTGGCCATTCATTTGGGGATGGTATTCATTTGGGGTGAAAAACACCTTCCAGACGTGGAAGATGAACTGGGGCCTGGTTCGAGACGATCTCCTCTGGGAGTCTGAAGTTTTGGAAAATATGTTAGAATAGACACTCTGCAGTCTCCAAGGCTGTCGGGAGACCTTTTAAATTAAATCTAGTAAAGAAGAGAAGTGTACTTGACAGGGATTGAGTGATTGATGGGATTGATGACTGTGAATGGGAACCCTCCAGCCAGTGGTGCCACTTCTTCAGAGCTAACTCAATGGGCAGCAGTTCTCTGTTTCCAATATCATAATTTTGCTCAGCTGGGGGGAGTTTAAGGGAGAAGAAGGTGCAAGGATGGAGAAGATACCTTCTGTGCAGATGAAATAACTGAGGAAATGCACTTCTCAAGTTTCAGATCAAGGTGGTACTTCCTGGGTTGCTGGAGGACCTGCGTTATGTGGTGGCAATGTTCGGCCAGGTTTTGGGAGTATATAAGGATGTCATCAATGTAGATGATCATGAAGCGCTGCAGGAACTCCTGGAACACCTCATTCATGAACCCCTGGAAGACAAACTGGGAGTTAGCTAAGCCATATGGCATCACTCTGTATTTGTAGTGGCCTGATGGAGTGATGATAGCGATCTTCCAATCATCACTTTCCTGGATGCAAACAAGGTTGTATCCACTCAACAGGTCCAACTTGGTGAAGATCCGAGCTCACGGAGTTCCTCCATGGCTGCCGGGACCAGGGGAAGTTTATATGACAGCTGCACTCTAGCAGTTTTCCCTGGATGGTCTCGACTCGGAACTCCTGGGCTTGACATCTGCAGGGCAGGTTTAGACTAGTTTAGACTAGACTCGAGCCAAGTCGACGAGAGTGTACAATGAAACAGAATGATCTGAGGTGAGAAGTTTCACTGGTAGTAGTAACAGGGTGGAAATGTTAAGATTTAACAGGGTGTGGGGGTCGAATGGGGCAGGTTTTGATGACATGATCGGCCAATGCACAGTACAGACAGAGTCCTGCCGCGAGGCGCCAAGCATGTGCGGTGTGTGAGAGACGAGTCGAGTCAACGTGCATTGGTTCTAGTACTGGAGGACCAGCTGTGGGTGAAGCTTGAAGGTGAGCACTTTCTTCGGGTGTGCAAGTCGAAAGTCTATTGTATTTCAATAAACAGGGCCACTTGGAGCAGGAAACTGCTACACACGACCACCTCGCCTGAATAGGAAGCAGCAAGGGCCATCGGTTTACCAGGCCAACGGTTTACCAGACAATAAGGCTATGGGGAGAGTGCAGTGATACAGGGAGCCTAATGAACTGAGACAGGTGCAGGCAATCAGAATTTGGGTGACTGGGAACTGGTGTGCACTGGGGTTGATGACTGTGCTGACTGAGACTCCCTGACAACAGTAAATCATTATATAATTTTATTGATTTCTATTTAAAATAAATGTGGTTATTTTGAACTTTGTATTAACCAAATAATCCTAAAGTAAATAACTGCATCAGTTTACACTAAAATATTAAGCAGTACATCTGTTTTCAACATTGATAATGAGAAGGGAAAATAGTTGCTTTTAAATTGCAATAATATTTTACAATATTACTGTTTTTCAAAGAAATGCAGCCTTGAGACTCAAGCATGAGAGACGTAACATTCAAAAATCTTACCAACCACAAACCTTTGAACATTTGCAGCATTTGTAAAGTAAAAACGTTTTTAATTATAAAGGATTTTACTGAATTTCAATTGAAGACTGTAAAATAAGTCCTAAATGAAACTATGATAAAACATATTTTCGGAAAAGTCGAAAAACCCTGGAAAAACCTTTCATTTATTTTGTTTTACTTTTTTATTAATTATTCTTTATTTCTTTTACAGTGATCCATTTGGACACAGTCACTGCACTATCTAGAGAATTTGTGGCACGTCTTTGGCCCCAGTGGCTCTCCCTGAGACTATAGGATCTGATGATTGTTTCGGTATGTCTACTGGTCCAAAGCCTCAAGAATTAAAAATGGAAGGAAGATGCCTGAGAACCATTCAGCAGCATTGACAGAAAGTACTCCATAGGGCAACAGACTTTTCATTTCTGAAAATCAGCCTGATGCAATCTGTTTTCTCACTGTGTTATCATCTGACATCCTGCATGCTTTTTTGTTTTAGGTTTGTCGATTCCATCAGACCCTGTTTTCCTTTAGCTGAGTCGGTTGTTTGGAGGTGTGTGCACCATGGAACTATCCCACATCAAGCTTTTTTTTTTGTATGTTTAAACAAGTTCAGTTTAGCCTTAGAAAAGCTTAAAGTTAAAAATAAAATAAGTTTCTTTCTTTCTTTTCTTTTTTAGCTTTTCAGGCCTATATAAAATAATAATAGAATCTATAGAAATGTAATTTAAATTAATAAATAAACATGAAATAAAATAGTAGTATACTTTTAGTAGCAAAAAAAGTAGCACTTTTAGTAAATTTCCTAATGTATGTGTGTGTGTGTGTGTGTGTGTGTGTGTGTGTGTGTATATATATATATATATATATATATATATATATATATATATATATATATCATACAAGTGTGTGTGTGAATTTATAAAAGAACAAAAGTAACAATAGTTATTTGTTGGGCAACAATAAAACAGCAAAATTTTAAGTACAACGCTTTATTTAAAGCAGTCAGGCACTGAACGCTTTTGTTATTGACCTGTTTACATATCCTTTTTTTAATGCAAGACTTTTTACTGTAAAGCCAGAACATCTAGCTGATTTAAGTAGAACAGCTGCACTGTAAAACTATTATGAAGGCCAGGAATTAACCATCCAGCTGTTCTGTAATAGATTTGTAATGGCTGAAAGAGAGATCTCCAGCTGTTCTGTAATAGGTTTATAATTACTGTGAACGAACCCTCCAGTGCTGTTGATTTTCCCTCTTGTGTCAGTTAAATCTCCTGCTGCATTCAAGCTGGTTTTCTCAACATATTAGCATATTTCTCAAAACTACGTCCACATGAAATGCAGTAAACTGTTTCAACTGTTGAAGGTTTATGATGGTACACTGTCTTCCTTTATTATGTGCTTTTTAATGTATAATTCACCTCACAATTTTTTAGAACGTACAAAAAAATACTTTTATTAGGATTTGATAGACATAGCATACTTGGAGATGGGAAATACTAGTAAAATAATTATAAAAAAAAAACATTAAGATATAAGCACATTCTTTCAAAGACTTTTAAAATACCACATCATATACTTTTATAATACAAAAAATGATAATAAAGATTTTATACATTTATTTTTGTCACTTTTTTTATTAATAATTTTAACCTATGGCTGTCTCGCGATCATGATTCAATAACCATTCAATTGATGGTAAGGTTAATTGAAAATAGTTCAATACAAATAGCAAATAAATACAAACTCAATCTCATTGGGTATTATGATGTAGCATTTCTTTAATTAAATGATTTCACTCCTTTTCTCAAATAAAGAGAATATACAGAAAACATTATCCTCACAAATGTGTTCCCATTCTGTAAAAGTTGTTGGCTGGTGCTGCCCTCTACTGGTGTCATTCATTTCCTTCATTTTAGCATAAGCCTTACAGTTAGACTAGTGGTGTCAAACTGAATTCCTGGAGGGCTGGAGCCCTGCATACTTTACATTAAACCCTAATTAAACACACATCTGATCCAACTAATCAAGTCCTTTAGGCTTAGTTGAAACTACGTGGAATGTGTGTTGAAGCAGGATTGGAACAAAACTTTGCATGGCTTGGGCCGTCCAGGAATTGAGTTTGACACCCCTGAGTTAGACCTACATACTACTACTAATAATAGGCTAATAATAATAATAATATCTTAATACATTTCTAATTGTGATTTAGCTAAACACAGTCTGATGAAGAATAACTGAAGAAGCCAAATGAACAGTAAGATTAAATTCAAAGGCTGGAATGAAGTGACAGCCCACCTCTGGGCAATAGTCACTGTGTGTAAATCTTGATGACTGCAAAAAACTATTTTGGTTGAAGACTATTAGTGAAAAGGCAAGATTTACACTTAAAATGATGCAAATGGATCTTCAGAAATATTTTTATCATAATCAGCAGTTGTAGAGATTTATTTTGAATTAATGCCTTCAAAAACAAGCATTAATGAATGAAATGTTGGTTGTAATAATATTTAGCCTCTTAAACTCTGCAGACCCGGTACCGGGTCCGAAAATAGCATGCCAGATGTTTGTGTCTCATTTGCATAGCCTTCCTTATATGGTATATGTCCATAAATTCATTTGAAAGCTTAGAGTGTTTTCTTTACAAAGAATACCATTAATTGGGGTTTTATGATACATAAAGTAGTCAAATTAAGCTAAGAAATATATTCCCCCCCCCATAAATTTCTATCTAACGATTGCGAATACGTTTTCATAAGAATGTGTATTTAAAATATTTTTCACAAAACAGTCAAGTCATATATCACAAGAAAGCTCTCATTCCCAGGAATCTGATGATGTAGATCATTTTATTGTGTAACAATCACAGATCGAATGATCTTCAACAGAATCGCGATGTAAAATTTCTCACCTCATTGCAAATTATTATTTATACATTTTGCACCGCTTCAGTCAGCCGCAAACAGCCACGCATACCTATATACTCGATATAATCTTTTAGATTAGAATCTCTTCTTTCAAACAAGACCATTTTTACGTTTCTGCGTGCTTCCATTGCTGAGATATAAAGCGTTTTGTACAAGTGCGCAAAAGAGAACAAAAGGGCTGTGAGCGCAGACTAAATCTCCTACTCATAAGCCCCTTTCACACTGCACGTCGGACCCGCAATATTCCCGTAACATTGCCTGGTCGCCTTCTGTGTGAAAGCAACCACGTCACGGAATTGATTACCGAATCGAACCCGGGTCGGGGACATAGTAACATTGCGGTAATCGATCCGGAACGAGCGCTGTGTGAACAAAAGCCAGATCTAATTCGGTATCGAAGTGATGACGCGCGTTATCGCGCGACTTTTTTACCGGCTGTTTTGAAGGAAGATCAACATTCGCGACGAAAACATATGTGCAAACTGTAATGAAGCAGAGATCAGTTAGTTCCTCACTTTTCGCGCTGACACTGAGATCGTTTGCTTGCTTCAGTTTAAGTATAACGTGCCAAGCTTTGTCGACTCGTACATTACACGTCACGCGCTGATGTCACGTGTCGTTACGGGATCTTCAAGGGTTGTGTGTGAAAGCACGCACATATACCGGGTCATCGCTGGCAGTGTGAAAGTGCCAAATCTAGCGACCAGGAAACAATTACAGGAACACTTTACCCCTGTATTTGCCGGAATGGCAGTGTGAAAGGGGCTATATTGATGTGCCTAAAGCCTTTCTTCTGCTATAGACATCTGATCTCTTTTGTGAAGCGCTATTAGTCCTAATAGCTGCCATTCACAAGCCGTGTCAGAGTCGAAGGTGTGAAAATCAGCACTAGAAGGAGGGGGAGTGAGTGGACAGCGACTGCCCAGTCCTTTCCGCCGGAATGATGCAAACGAAGCGCTGGTGTCTGGGAAATTGAGTTTTTGGCTGCTTCTAAACAAAGAGCACGCGAGGAAAAACTACACGCAGGGATTCGCCGGATTAAAAATGAATAATATTCATAAAACAAGTTATGGATTACCAGTGTCACCGTGGAGAGGTCAGGACGCGCATCTGGTAAGCGTATACGCGTGCTACTCGCTTTCATACATTTGATTCTTTATTCTGAGGCCTGGAAGCTCCGCTAGCAATAAGCTAATATGTTTATTTTCATAACTGTGCAGTGTTCGACCGCATCTCAGTGAATGTACAGTAAACAGTACAGTACTGGGGGAATAAACATAAATTTTTTTTTTGACGCTCCGAAGTTCGCGTAGAAGCTTCGGGGAGCGTGTTATCGCTGAATCAGAATCAAAACAAACAGACACGCTGATAAAACATCAAAATAACTTCAGGAAGATTGCTCATGTCTGAGTTTGCTCCTGAGCAAACATTATCAGTTGTGACAGGAAACTCATGCTTCAGATTGTTGTGAATGCACCCAAGACTGTTTGCAGAGGTTGTGGATGTTTCTCAGACCTATTGTTTTACTTCGTAAGACCTCAGTGTACGATCAGGAGTTATCCACATGTATGAATTTTGTTTTGCATGTGCATGCTCTTTTTAACCATCAGAAATGTCAGTTTCCGTTGACCGTTTTATACAGAGGTGTCAAGTAACGAAGTACAAATACTTCGTTACTGTACTTAAGTAGAAATTTGGGGTATCTATACTTTACTTGAGTAATTATTTTTCAGACGACTTTTTACTTCTACTCCTTACATTTTCAGGCAAGTATCTGTACTTTCTACTCCTTACATTTTAAAAATAGCTTCATTACTGCTATTTCATTTCAGCTTGTTTTCATTCCGGCTTGTCATCATTCAAAAACAAAAAAAACCTATCCAGATAAATTGCGCCATCCGGATGGAGTGAATTTGATTGTGGTTGGATGAGAAGTATAAACATATACCATTCCGACACCCTATTGGCTTGTACGCGATCCATCGCACCTGCACGTGACACAAATCACATCACAGTCCAGCCAGGACATAGACAGTTTTGGGTTCGTTCATCAAAAAATATTTTTTAAAAGTAAGGTTGGGTATGGAACCGGTATCCGATCGCCTCAGAGTCAGTCCCCTTAAATTTCACATGAAACCAGCGTCAGACCGGTCTCTTCCTGTCTTTCAGCGCGCTCTTCAATCCCCAGAGGCGCAGACCGCGAACGGAGTAGCGCATGCGCACTTAAACAAACAGAGGACACAAGGTATGTGTTTATCGATAGTTTGTTAGAATATCCATATCTGTGCAGTTCTTTGTCATAAATACAGTTTACAAAAGGTCAGGAGGTAGCAGTCGGTTTCTCGTCTGTAAAGTTTTCGATCATCACACCACAGCCGTTTCCTCCAGCGAAAATCTAGCCCTTAACACATATGAACGAACGTATACTTTAATTACACTTATTTAAATATACTTAATTTAATCATACGTACTTTATACATACACTACTGTGCAAAAGTCTTAGACACGTTAGTTTTTTCACTTAAAAGAATGGTGTTCGGACAGTTATTTATATATTTTGCTGTAGTGTGTCAGTATAAAATATCAGTTTACGTTTCCAAACATTCATTTTGCTGTTGTCAAACTGCTTGTGCATTCAAAATAGCACTAGTTTATTATTAAAATTAATGGCAAACTGATATTTCCTACTGACACACTACAGCAAAAGATATAAATAACTGGCTTAAAACCCTTTTTGGGGTGAAAATACAATTTTTCCATAATACTTTTGCACAGTACTGTATTTTAAAAACGACATTGTTGCTACTTTATAAAAAATGACCATACAGTAATTCACAGAACTGATAAAAGACAGTGACAGACAGCACTCATCTTAACTAAATATCAGAGTGATTGACAGAGATACAGTAGAAATATTATGTGTGCTTTTGTATTAAATAATGACCCAGATTGTGAAATATGTTTATTAGCCTTAGAGTAAGGGAAGCACAACTTGGGAAATGAGAGCATCCAAGCTGAAAAGCTATGGATTTATTTTAAATATTTTGAATGTTCTTTAAAGTTATCCATAGTTTTTTTGTGGTTCTTTTTTTTTAAAGTATCGGTTCAGGCACCGTTTAGGAGTCGGTACCGTTTTAAAAGTATTGAAAAGGCACTGGACCCTACTTAAAAGTTATTATTTCTCACTGGCTCATTTACCAAATGAGTGCTTTTTCTTCGTCCTCCACAAATTAAACTACTGTAGGTAGTTTGGTAGCGAGACGTTTGAATAAATTAGCGTTTTCGATTGACGATGCGATTGACAATGTTGTGATAAGAAGGCTATACCAACTTTGTAACTCGTTCCCCCCCGAACACTGGACATAGCAGACGTATGTACCAAATACAAGAAGCTATCAATCAAGAAAGTATCAGGATTATGATTTCTTTTTCAGTTTTAGTTTTTGATTAATCACTTGGATTAATCATTCATTTTGACAGCACTATAATGTTTATTGTAAATAGACAACAAGTGTAATTGTTACTAAGCCTGCACCAATGTTCTTGTCCATTGCCCTCGCAGATTCCTGCAGCTAATCTTGGATGTACATAAACATTCCATTAAAAGTTATTGATGACAAGCCTCTGAAGTTTGACTTTTTGCACCATAACAATACTTAATGGCATTCATCATATCTCTAGTCCTTTAATGTATTTGCATTGTACTAAAGTGCGTTCATTTTAAATGGGCATATATGCGGCTGATGAAGACCTGAAGGTCGAAACGTTGCTTGATTAAATTCCTCTGGAGCAGTAGTTTTCAGTGTTCAGACTTCACTTCTTTATTTGTCTATATCATTCAGTTGTCTTGCACCTGCGTCCTAATTGGATGTTTGGGATGTGCACACCATTTTTGTATTTTCATATATGCGGCTGAAACAGGAAGCCTAGTGCTTCCCAAATTTTTCAACATGAATATTTTAATATAACATTATAGTCACTATGGCCTATGGCCTTTAGAAAAATGTTTTTTTGAGGTGGTGGGGTAGTGTACAATAGGCCCCTGTGGTGCGGCCTAAGCTTTTGTTCTTAATGGCATTTTTTCCCCCTTACATTACTTTTACTTTTTATACTTTAAGTATTTTTTTAAACCAGTACTTTTACACTTTTACTTGAGTAAAAAGCTTGAGTTGATACTTCAACTTCTACAAAAGTCTTTTTAAACCCTAGTATCTATACTTCTACTTGAGTAATGAATGCCAGTACTTTTGACACCACTGGTTTTATATCAATCACCATAGACCAGTTTCAGCTAACAATCTTTTAAGGTTCTACTGAAGAAAAACTCACACGTTGGATGGCCTGAGGATGTGTCAATTAACAGTAGATTTTAATTTTTGAAGTTTCTGTTCCTACATTAAACGTCTGTCACCAAAATGTAAATAATCATTGTGAAGACAGAACTCAAGCAGTCATTACAAATTGATTAACATTATTGATGGTTATGTACTGAGAAATATAATGATTGTGCTCTAATGTTGTTAGGACTCTGATGACGATTACTGATGACATTGGAATCCTCCTCAGACTCTCCATCTCAATCCAGACTCATTGGCGATTGCCATTGAAGGAGAAGAACTGTAAATAAATAAATGAATAAATTCATTCATTCAGCATCCTCTGGCAAATTTCATTACAGTATTGGTAGTATCCTTGTTTGTTATAGCAGTTTAGTCTTCTGACAAAAAACGTTTCTGCCTCCCCTAGACAGTCGTCTCTCACTTCTGCAAAAATAGTGTACATGTAAGCACTACTGGGCTACACATAAATTCAACAGTAATGAGTTTGAGGGTGCACAACATGTACTACAGAAACTTGTCTTTTTTTCGAGAACTGTATGAATGGTTTGGAAAATTGGGCCAAATTAATCAGTTATAGTGTGTTGGCAATCAAGAAAGACTGCCCACCACCACCGCACACCACTGATATTTCACACCAGATGATTTGGTTTTCCAGTAGCTTGGAATTATCAAAAAAAAAAAAAGTATAAGGGATATTTATGTGAATGTCTCATATACACTCTGTCCACTCGATTGTTACACCTTTTCTCCTCTTCTTCTACTTTCTCTTCTTTTGTTTAATTTCGGACCAAGAGAGGAACAATTTAGCTTGATTATTAACCTCTAAACACATTTGTTGGAAAATGCCTCTTTGATGTATAATACAAAAGTATTGGTCATAGACAAGTGTGTAAACATGGCTAGAGGTAAATAAAAATACAGAAAAAGACAAATTTGAAATCTGCACTTTCCAGGCTGCATATGTGTAAGTTTCTGATGACCTTTGGATTGACAGACGGACATTCACCTTGGGCACCAGCCACACTCCAAACACAAGGAGTATCAGTTAGAGCAAACTGCCAGCTATGAGAGCCATCACTGGGATCATTAAGTCATTCCCGCCACCAGACTTTGCATCAGGACTTGAGGAACTGAACACTGGCTCTGTAAAGAGAAACCCAAATACAGTAAATTATAGCCCAATTGTCAGGATGAACGGGCTGGATTCAGTTGCGGGTTACACTGAGCCTTATTGAAAGCAGATAAGACAAGGCAGATGAGTATCATTCCACAGTTTAGCTCTTTCGACAGCCGAATACCAGAGACATGAAAGCTGAAATCTAATTGGAGTACTGCATTCGTGAGAACAAGAGGCAGAGCAAAACAGCAAAAGACCAAGGAGCCTGAAGACAAGACAAGACAAGACAAGACAAGACCACAGACCAGCTCGAGCTATTGGTAAGAGTTACAACAGTCTGGCAACGAACAGAGAAACACAGGGAATTATAGAGGGAAAAAATCAAAAGAGCATTGAGAACAGCTGACACCAAGTACTCATGCACCACCAGCTTCAAAACTACAGCAATAAAACAGCATAAAATCTGTAATATTTAGTGTTGCATGATCCTAAATTGGTAAAAATTGGTAAATTGTTAAAAGTTGTCTGTAATTAAATTCTGAGAATTACATGTCATAAACAAAACATTAATTGACACTCACCTTTCACCAAAAGAAAAGGACCTTTGTCGTCCATTTGACATTCCCCCTGCAAACGATTGCAGGTGCACCAGTAAGCCCCAGCATCTGTCAGTTGTAGGTTAATGATGTCTATTGTCAGGGTCTTTTCATCATATTTGACTCCAACACGTCCTTCAAAGTCTTTATGGACAGTTAATTTCTTGGTTTTAAAAAAGTAGTAGAAGACTTCTCGGCTGATCTCACTTCTGCTGTACAGAAATACACCCATTGCTTCTTTCTGAGGTGCAGGAAACGTCATGGTGAAATTGTCACCTTTATATTTGATCACATCTAAAAATGATTCAAGAAACAGCCTTGATCAGATCACAGCATCCAAACAAACTGAAGTTAAGACGTTAAGTTTGATATAAAGGATTTTGAGAGAAAACATAGAAGCAGCAGATGTTCCTGACACTGGTTCAGACATCACCTGCACAGCTGTGGATTATTAATATTCATGCATTAAGTCAAGTATTTTCTAAGCATTTTGAATAATTTCACTTATTTCAGCATATCAGGTAAGAGCTTGGTTTTTAACTAAATCTGACATTAGTTTTCTATGATTGCTTACACACTAAAATAAAAAATAACACACAGCTAGTGTTGCTCTTTACACTCAAAGAACAAAACCTCAGCCCAGACCTGCACAACTATAAGAACATTCTCAGCCTCACACTTTTTGCAAAACAATACACACATTGTTTTGCAAAACAATATACACACTTCTCTACATGTTTTTCAACAGTTAATATTTCTTAAAATTGTGTAAAAATCTTGTCTAGTCTCATTGTTCTGATCCCTGTCTCGTGTCTGGTCTCAGATTTTTGCTTTCACTTTGATGTTGCTTAAATCTGTTTCAAAATGTTTACACTTATATTTGATTATTTTTGCATTTTAATCTGGCATGTCATGCCAGCCCAGAAAAAAATATTATTATCATTCTGTTCACTAATATAATTTTCATAATCAGGTGTTTTTCATTTAATCATTAATCTCACAGAATTTTGATACATTACTCTTAAGCAATCATTAAACACTTTAATTAAATATTTTAAACTCCTTTGTTTTCCTTTGTTTTCACTGTCACACAAGATAATTTTTTTTATTTTTATTAATATAGTCATCATTTAAAAATTCTCTGTCTTTCATGGACCCATTGTTATATAAATTATATTATATTTTGTTAAATATAATTATTATTTATATTATTTCAAATTCTTGAGCTTAATCTCAAAATTTTCCTATGGTGTGACTGTCTCAATGATGTTCAATAAATTACAACTTTTAGTAATTAAAAAGAAAAAGTAAACAATTGTTAATAAATACCTCAGGCATAATTTTTTACAAGCATATGAACTTGATACATTATGTCACCGAAAATGTTGTCCTCTGGTTTGAAACCATATCCTGTTTTTAAACTCCACGGACAAATTTAATTAGTTGAAGGGCCAGAATACTGTTTTACAAAAAAGTGTTTTTTACTGCTTATGTCAACTACCCAAATATATTTTCCTATCCATATACACAAATTACCCAAACATAACAGTAAAAACACAAAGCACTAACCTGCACTTGCAACAAAGTTGGTAAGACAAAGGACAACCAACAAGAAAATGGTTTGCAGAGACCTCATTATTGCCATCAGTGTGTATTTTGGATTCTCTATCACGGTCATCTGTAGCAACGAAATGCCCGTCTGTGCAAGTATCCTCGTAGCCTATACACAGTAATTGAGATCTTATGTAAAATCAAACAGCTGAGTAAAGAAAGTGACGTGAAAACACTTGTAACAGCATAATGGATCTGGGTGTGTTAGATTTTGTTCCAGTGAAAAACTGTTCTTCTTTAGGGTTTATCGGCAGCTTGCATCCATTATTGTTGCACTACCGCCATCTCCCGGATTTATTTTCCTTTAATATCCATTTACATCATATTCTTCTCATCAGACCTGTTCTTGATGAAAAAAACTAAAATATTTCCTCTGCTTTGTTCATTCTCCTCACTTTGCAGTATTTCCCTCATTCCTGTCCCTATTATTCCAACTTTTCCTAACTCTTCCATCATATTTTTCCTCTGTTCTTCATATTGTTTGCAACTCAACAGCATGCTCTATAGTTTCTGCAACCTGACAACAACCACAAAAACCAGTTGGGTGCTTTCTTATAATGTGTAATGTGCTATTCAGATTACTATGACCTATCCTTAATCTTGTCATAACTATTTCTTCTTTTCTATTCCCTCCCCTATTCTTCACAACCCCTACTTTATTTTGAGTAGCATACAAATGTCTCCCTTTAGTTTCCCTGTCCCACTGATTTTGCCATTCTCTAATGGCTTCTTTCCATACTACACTCTTTCCTTCAGACTTTGACAACTTAATATTTACTTCAATATTCTCTTTTTTAACAGCTTGTTTAGCTAACTTGTCCACTCTCTCATTACCCACAATGCCAATATGAGCAGGAATCCACGTCAGCTGAATCTCATAGCATTTTTCCTTCATTCTTGTATACATAATCAATATTGAATACAATCCTGATGGCTATTTGATATACCAGTCATGAGACTGTATAAAGCTGACACTGAATCACTTCCAATCAAAGCTTTTTTAATTTTGTTTTCCTCAATCCATTCTAATGCTATCATAATAGCGTATAATTCAACTGCATACACACTCAGATCATTTGTTGCTCGTCTGCTTATCTCACCTCTTTGATTAAAAATGTAAACTGCAGATCCAGTCTTTCCTGTTTCTGGATCCTTTGATCCATCTGTATAAATCTGAACATACTTTATATTTAAAATCTATATCTTTATAAAATTCCGCTGCCAGGTCTGTACTATTACTTACTGCTTTGACTCGAAGTAACTTAAGATCAACTTCCATTGTTTCTAGCTTCCATACCGGTGTATCAGGCCATGTTACTGTTGAGCAGAATTCCTTTTCATATACCCCCAATTCTCTCGCTACCTCATCTCCTATCCACCCAAAACTAAACTTTTGTGCTCTCTCCCTTTCCCAATAATCTTGTAGTATTCTTTTAGTTGGATGACTATCTCCATGTCCTTTTAAATTTACCCAATAATTTACTAACAATTGTTTACGTCGAATGTTCAATGGCATTTCTCCCGCTTCCACCTGTAGAGCACACACTGGTGATGTTTTAACTGCTCCTAAACATAATCTCAGTGCTTTAGCCTGTATTACATCAAGCCTCCGAAGTACAGATTTGGTTGCTGATCCATATGCCACACTTCCATAATCCATCCTTGATCTTATTAAACTTACATATATATATATATTTCAGTGACTTATAGTCTGTTCCCCATTCTAGTCCTGTTAAACATCTCATTATATTTATTACTTTTTTACATTTATCTTCTACATTCCTAATATGTTCTACCCATGTTAACCTTGTGTCAAATTGTACTCCTAAAAACCGGAATGTTTTAACTCTCTCTAAATTACTTCCATATAGTTTTATATGAATATTTTCCTTAATTTTCTTCCCTGTAAAAACATCACTTTAGTTTTCTCTATAGAAAATTTAACACCCCACTTTATTCCCCATTTCTCAACCTGCTGGATCCCTTCTTGTATTTTTTTAACTACATGTTCTATATTTCTTCCTTTTTTCCATATTGCCCCATCATCCGCAAACAGTGATCTTCCCATACCTATTGGTATATTTTCATATATATCATTAATCATTACTGAAAATAATGTGGGACTTACAACACTCCCCTGAGGTGTTCCATTCTCTACAAAATGTTCATTTGACATGTCTGCCCCTATTTTAACCTGAATTGTTCTTCCTTCCAGGAAATCCTTAATCCAATTAAGAAAATTTCCTCTAATTCCCATATTATACAATTTAATCATTAGTCCCTCTCTCCATAGCATATCATATGCTTTTTCCACATCGAAAAATACTGCCACTGTTGTCTCTTTATTTACTTGTGCTTTTCTTATGTTATCTTCCAAACACAGTATTGCATCCATAGTATTCCTACCTCTTCTAAACCCACTTTGACATTCAACCACCATACCTCTTTTTTCCATAATATACATTAGTCTCTCATTTATCATACGTTCCATTAATTTACAGACATGAGATGTCAGGGCGATAGGTCTATAACTTGTTGGTTTACTAGCTTCTTTCCCAGGTTTTCTTATCGGAACAATAATTGCCTCCTTCCAGCTCTTTGGTAATTTCCCTTCCTCCCACACTTTATTGTACAGCATCAACAACTTATTTTTTCCCTCCTCACTTAACTGTTTCAACATACTATAACAAATGTCATCTTTTCCTGGTGCAGTCTTCCCAGTTTTGGCCATTGCTTTATTTAACTCTCCCATGTTAAACAGTATATTTTGCTCATCCTCTACTTTTCCCATCTTCATAAGTGCCTCTACATTTTCAGATTTAGTTTTCTCTCTGCCTCTCCTCCCTTCTTCAGATAAATTATTAGAGCTGTGCACATTGACAAATGTATTTGCTAACATTTCAGCCTTCTCTTTATTCGTCACATCAATTTCATTTCCACTACTCAGTGCTGGGTAACTCCATTCTCTCCTTTCACCACCCATCTTTTTAATCATTGTCCACACCTCTCCGATCTGAGTTGTATTCCCAATTGAACTACAATAATTCCTCCAATATGTTCTTTTTGCCTGTCTAATTGTTTTCCTTACTATTGCCTGTGCATACTTATATTTAATCATATGCATGAAGTTATTAGTTCTTTTCATTATTTTAAATGCTTTGTTCCTACTTCTGACTGCTTCTTTACATTCCTCATCCCACCATGGTACGGTTTTCCTCTTTACATTACCTTTACTTTTTGGAATGGACTTCATTGCTGCTGTTATTATACCATTCTTTATTTTACTTTCCAGTGTCTCTATATCATCATTATAATCAATTTGGTTCAAATATCTGTCACTTTCTTCCTGAAAATTTTCCCAATTAGCCTTCTCAAATATCCATCTTCCTCCTCTTCCTTCTGTACTTTGAGATAAAGAAATATTAATTTTACACAATACTGGTGTAACGATATTAAAACTCCATATACATCGGGAAGAAGGAGGCGGGAACCGGCGCACAATCAAAACATAATTTTAATATTCAAAAGAAATACAAAACGGCGCACCAGCCCCTCACGGCCGACTGGTGCGCATAAATAAAAAGCAAACACATAAAATAATGTCCCAGGCCTGGTCCTCTCTCGTCCTTCACTATAGTCGCTCCAGTTTTATATCCTTTCATCTCCTACTGGCGGTGGGGCGCAGGTGTAGCTCATCTCCAATCACTACACCTGGCCTCACTCCTCGTTCCCACGCCTCTCGGCCCCGCCCCACTCGCCACATACCCCCATCGCCCCTAGCAGGCTCGGGGGTACCCTAGAGACTGCGCTCTACTCCTCTGCTCCCTCACGGACGGCAGCCGCCCCTCCATATCGTGGGCGGCCGGCAGCGAGCTCGCCCGTCCCCGGCAACTCGCTCCAGCTCACCGCCTCGAGCGTCCATGGCGGCACATACTTCGCCTGCTTGAGGGCACCGCGGATTCACCACAGCGGCGAGGGATCTTCAGCAGCGCGTCCCTCCTTCTCCCGGGCTTCGGCACCACTGTAACTATAAAACTTCCTAATCATCCGGAAGAAGGAGGCGGGAACCGGCGCACAATCAAAAACCACTTTAATATTAAAAAAATAAACAAAACAGCGCGTCAGCCCCTCACGGCTACTGACACGCACAAATAAAAAGCAAACACATAAAATAATGTCCCAGGCCTGGTCCTCTCTCGTCCTTCACTATAGTCGCTCCAGTTTTATATCCTTCCATCTCCTACGTGGGACTCGATACTGGCGTTGGGGAGCAGGTGCAGCTCATCTCCAATCACTACACCTGGCCTCACTCCTCGTTCCCACGCCTCTCGGCCCCGCCCCACTCGCCACAACTGGATAATGGTCACTTCCTACTGTTCCGTCTTTATAGACACTCCAATCACATATCGGTGAAATACTACTGGACACCAATGTGAGGTCAAGTACAGAATCCCTCCCATTACTCACATCTATCCTTGTTTTACTTCCATCATTTAAACATACTAGGTTTTTCTCATCCAATAACTCTTCAATTACTTGTCCATTACTATTCATCTTCTCACTACCCCACAATGCATTATGCGCATTGAAATCCCCACAACATACAATATTATTATTGTCTTGCCCCTCTATTTCCTCAAGTTTGTTTATATCTAATTTTCTACACGGATTGTAATAATTTATAACTACCATTTTTTTCCTTTCCCCCCATGTTTCTACCACTACATATTCTTGCTCCTTTCCTACACCTAACACCCTATACGGAATCCCTTGTCTTATAAATGTAATACATCCCCCACCACCACCATTTTCCCTATCTTGTCTAACTGATATGTATCCATATATTATAAAGTCCAAATTAGGCTTTAGCCAGGTTTCCTGAATGCATATAACATCTGGTTTTTCTCTTCTACTTCTAACAAATTGTTTAAAATCTTGTCCATTTGCGATCAAGCTTCTTGCATTCCATTGAAGGATTAGCATTACTAAAATTAACCCACACATGTTGTCTCTTGACTCGACTGTACACTGAGTTCATCCCTCACTTCTTCCCACTTTAATCCTGCCATGTCTAAATTATGTATTGCTGCTTTAACAATAATCTGAATTCTTTCAGTTTTAGACCTGACTTCAGCCGTAGCATTTATCACCCCTGCAATGAATGTCACTATTTTCTTTTTCTCTTCCCATTTTCCCTTCTTTGCTTGATCTTCCCTTGTCACCCTTTCTTCACTCTGATTCTTCTTTTCCTGTTCAACTCTCTTTACAGCCTCAACATATGAAATGTTTCTTTGTATTTTTATCTGTTGCACTTTCCCTTCTTTTTTCATCACTTCACATCCCCAAAATGCAACACTATGGTTCCCTCCACAGTTACAACACTTTGGCCTTACTTCTTCCCCACACTTTCCATATTCATGATCCCCACTACATCTAGCACACCTTCTCTTTCATTTACATACATTAGCCATGTGCCCAAATTCCTGACAATTATAGCATCTCATTGGTTTAGGTAAATATTCCCTTATGCTATATCTCATGAATCCATAAAATACCTCTTTTGGTACATCCTTTGTTTCAAACTCACCCAATACAGATTCTGTTTCTACTTTTTCCATTCCCCTTGTCATTCTTACTGCACTTTTGACTGACCTATTCTTCATTCTCAGGTTCTCCACCAACTCTTTCATATTCACAGTAAGTGGAATTCCATATATCACTCCCTTACTTCCTCCAATTCTTTTCTCCCCCAATCTTACTACTTTTACTATTTTTATTTTTCCAATACCAATCATCTTCTTTGCTTTTTCCACCTGTACTTCATTATTACATCCTACAAGTAGATTTCCATCTCCCAAAATCCTTGCATACTTCACTTCTCCTACCTTTTCTTTTAATATTTTAGTTAACTTAAGTGGATCAATTCTTTTAACTCCTCCTTCTCCCTCAAATCGTACCACTACATTAAACAATCTTATTTTGGGTTCCTTCCCTTCATCTTCCTCACTTTCCGTCCCATTTGAATTAACACATCCTTTTTTCTTTCTTTTGCGGCTAGCCTCCTTCTTATCCCCACACCTTCTCCCTACCTCCTCCCATTCACTTTCCCTCCTCTCATCACTACCATTCCCTTCTACTTCGCTATAATCCATACAATCCACTTGTTTCCCTGCCATCCTTAGCTTAACTTATTAGTTTAATGGTCAACCAGAAGTTGTGAGACAGCACCGCTACCGGACCTATACAGGCCGTCGGCCGATGCTATCCCACACCACTTCCTAATCGACTCACCAACCAACAAGATCACACTTCGTATTCCAGCCAGCACAAAATCTTGTATCCTCAGGTCTTAGATCCAGAATCGCTTCAACAGAATAATCACCACGATCCCAAACACACTCCCAGTCGAATCGGCCGCGTTGGAAATCGTCACTTCCGCCCAAAACGTGAAAAACTGTGGGTGGAGCAGAGATTTTTGAGTGCAAGGCCCTGTCCCAAATGGCACACTCCGGACTTGTGAACTTCCTCAGAGTCTACACTTTGGTGACGTCATGTAGTGCATACCTATAGGGACCTAGGCGCAAGTCCACCAGGGCACATTTGGGACAGACTCGATTGTCACGCCGAAAATTAAATTTCGACTTGCCACCACCTCCTGGTGGTTTAATATCACATTTAAAAGTATCATTGCATTTTTCCAACATTTCATATTTGTATGTCAAAAAGTAAAACATTAATCAAATAACATTATTTATGCACTTGGACAGATTAGAACTTCAGAGCATTTATAAACATGCTCTATTCTATTAATTAACTCCTTTTGAGTATTAATGCACGTTTCAGATTGTCATATGACAGTCTTGCGGCAAATCGACTTTAATGAGGTAGTGAAATAAGACGTTATCAGGAACACATTGATAAATTCATAATATGCTTGAAGAATACACTGCTGACTGCTGGAAATCATTCCGATGGAGAAGTTGTCTAAGAGTTTAAATGGCAAAATCTTTTAAGTGTACTGCAATATTAGCTGAGCTACTTACGTGACAACTCATCTCTGTGTAACCATAAGCATTTCCTGAACGTTTGCAAGAACAGTTGAGAGCAATGTCTCGATCTTCTGTGTGCCATCCAGAAACACTGTACAAAGGGCAAAGACCTCACTCAACCAATTCACAACAATAGAAGTGATTTAAGTCACTGTGCTTATTGCGTGTTAAAATATTACAGTACCAATGTCATTCACAGTTTCTTCTATCACTTTTTTGTTTTTCAAGTACAAGTGCCAGGCATATCCATCAAAGTAACCAGGTGGATCCGGATATGGCACATAGACTCGTGAGCTATTGATTAGAGATAGGGAAAGGGTGACTCAGTCAAAACATTAATATTAATTAATCAAACAGCCCAGCTAATAACCAAATCGCCCAGCTTGCCGTAGGCTTTGCTCAGGGAGTGACTGGCAAACCCCCTGCTGCCCGTCTCTACTGGCATACACCTGGTCCTCCATTCATTCCTCCGACGGTCCTCCACCAGTTCTTGGTATTTCTACCTCTTTCTCTCTTGAGCCTCCTCCATTCTCTCCTCCCAGGGCAATGTCAGCTCCAACAAGATCAGTTGTTTGCAGGTGTTTCTATTTTGACCCATGTGCATTGTAATTAAACAAAATGAATGCAAGCAAATACTGAATTTAAATCAAGTTTAAAATTGTGCTAAACAAGGCATAAAAAAAACATTTGAAGCTGAATTTAAAAGTTGGCAACCCTGTGTAATGGCATAACTGATGCTGAATGTCCTTTAAAATGCACAGCCACAATGTGTTACAAATTAATAATAATAATAATAATAATAATAATAATAATAATAATAATAATAATAATAATAATTCTTAGTTAAAAAGAAACAGCTTCCAAGAGAAAATCGTGCAAATGTTTTCGTGCAATTAACTTGCAAAAACAGAATATGAGCCAATGTCTTATTTTGGCCAGTGGGTGGCAATAGCAGTCTTTCCAGTTCTCGTAGCCGGACACCACAGATGAAGCCGAACTGTGAAGGATTGGCTGCTGGAGCTCTGTTTTGGTTTTTGGATTTACGTGTGTCTACTCGTCTGCTGGCGTTTTTTTTTAATATAATAAAACGCTAAATAAAACAATCTAATATAACGATAAATAAAACCATCTCTCCCTCCATTAGACTAATATAGAATTGGTAGATGATTTGAATGCTACGGCTCCAAACACGATGGTGTATCATTGTTGTGCATATAACTGTAAAAACACTGCGAGGAACAAGAGTCTCTCATTCCACAAGTAAGTGCAAAGATTCACTTTATATTATGTTAAACGTGGCTGACTGATTAAAGCCATGTTCTCGTATTTTGTCTTATTATCAGATTTCCGCTGAAAGACCCCAACTTGCTGAAAAAGTGGCTTAACAATTTAAGATGGAAAGACTGGAAACCTGCTCCAAACAGTAAAATCTGCTCCATCCACTTTGAAAAGAAGTGTTTGATTGAAGATGGGAAAGAGAGCAAGACTTCATTCATGGGCTGTGCCGACCCTCTTTTCCTTCCCAAATCGATATCTAGAGAGAAAGGCGAGTGAACGTTGACATGATGATAGGAGTTTACTTGTTTAAATACTATATACTGTAACTGTTTTTAAATATATGTGTTTTTTTCGCCAGTATTTTTTGTCACTGCTAAATCTCAGGCTTTTCTCCATTTTAAATCATAAAAGTATAAATAAACATTAGTTTAAACTAAAGAAGATTTAGACTAAGTTTTGTTTAGTTATATTATGACAGATAACCACAATTCAGTGCTGAAACTGCTTGAAATTTTGTGTCAGTTACCCATTTAAACGTAATGTTTTAAAAAAACTTTATTGCCTACAGGTTAAAATCAATCCTAGAAGGCAAAAAGAGCTTTGGTGAGTTACAGAAACTGTTTTATATGCATTTTGTGATTCTGAAATATGTCTTTGGATTGCACACAGAATGGTGTATTTACACAGATAATAAGAAATGCACTTAGAGATAAATTACACTTTCAGAAGTAATTTATTATAAAATGAATTTTTTTTATGCGTAATTATAAATCTGAAATAGAAAACAGTACATAATAAGATCTAATACAGAGTTTAAGGCTACACTGATGCTGCCTTATCAAAAACAGTTTCATTTGTTTGCTGTTTCGAACCTCTCAAATATCTGGAGACACCTTCTGGCCAAAATGGAGTGAATGAAACAAAACAGTCCAAACATGCAAAAAGGCAACAATCCAGTTGTAAATGTTTTATTTAAAGCGTAATCTATTAAATGTAATATTGTAAATCTAAAAAGTTAATCAAATATTATTAATTATGAAAAGTTTTTTTGGGCTTATTGTATGTGTTCTGTGGAGGGCTTGACAAATCATGCAACCTTAGACAATTAACTAATACTGTTGCTTTTCATTTTCTAAATGTGGCATTAAAATTTATTTTTCCTGGTCATTTGTAATTGAAGGAATTGTTGCTGACTCAAACTCATCTGGTCAAGCAGCACCTGACACAACAGCAGAAACTTCGCAGAAGTCTAACTCAGAAAAACCTGAGGACAGAACTACAGAGAGTTTACAGCCGAACACATCCAAAGGTAGTTCTAGCCAGATGAGAACAGACCCAAAGAGCGTTTCCACACAGCAACTGACAGAAACCGGAAAAAAGGTCTGCAAACAGCGTCTGAAGGAGAGCCTCCATCAGATACATGCTACTCTGTACTGGTTATATTCAAATTTTAATTGTTATTATTTCTTAATGTCTGCTTTTTCAGTCAACCGTGGACCATCCTGGGTGATTGAAGCTCTCGACAGAAGCATGGACCATACCCAGTTTCTTTCACAGTGGATATTGTTTGCCCGATGTAATTAACCTTTTTATTTTTATTTTTCATTCCTAGACTCTTAAAAACAAAGGAGCTTGAAAGGATAGCGATGCCATAGAGGAATCCTTTTTGGTTCCACAATGAACCATTCAGTCATAGGTTCTTTAAAGAACCATCTTTTTTACCTTTTTATAATCTGAAGAACCTTCTTTCACCACTAACAACCTTTTGTGACCCAGAAAGGTTCTTCAGATGTTAAATGCTCTTTATGGAACCATTTAGACAAAAAAAGTTCTTCTATTGCATCGTGAAGCACCTTTATTGTTAAGAGCGTATGCACCACAATGTGGTTCACTAATAAACTGTTATTTTCCTTCAGAACATCCACTGGGCTGGAGATGATGAATTAAATATTGTAAGTGACTATGATGCACTGTTGAATAACAGAGAGTCCTAAATATACATTTCCTAATAGAGAACTATGAAAGTGGTGTTCATCAACACCTAATTCTCTTATTCAGATGCCGCATGTGGCTTATGGAGTTTTAGGACAAATGAAGCCCATATCATCGAGGTAAGGCCTCTTCTGATTCACATCCGAACTGTGATAAACTGTTGTCACTAGGTATCTGTATTACGTTATTAAGATCCTGTCTACTGCACCAGACTGTTTAGGATTGAGAGCAGTTTTTGTAGACACTTGATGATTTTTCTTCCAAGTTTTAACAAACATTCTAATATCTATGAGAATGCTGAAATCCACACCACGACTATAATGGTGAAACAAAGAGGAATTATATCGTTAGAATAACTAAAACATTGACATCAAAATCTATTTAAATGAGCAGGTCACACAAGGTAGCATGCACTTATATAATATAATTTCATCATCTCTTGCTGTGGATGCCACTATAGTTATCGTTACAGTTAGGCCTTTACAGATAACAGCACAGAATTTGAGTATTTGAAGCTGTTGCACTGCGTTTCCTCAGGTTAAAGAGAGGTGGAATGGCTCGGGCTGGATGTTAGAGGCCCGTTCTCTCCCACAGTAGACCAGCACACGCACATCATGACCCTGACTGACTACCATTCCAAATGGGTGGAAGCTTTCCCTCTGACTCAGAATCTCAGTCAGGATGTGGCCACGTGTCTCGCTGAAGTCATCCATCAGCAGGGATATCCTCTCGGAATTCTCTCCCGGCTTCCCAAGCGGATCCTCATGGAAGTAAGAGACACATACACCTTTCCAAACATTTGGGGTCAGTGAGATAAAAATAAATAAAAATACTGATCCTTTTATTTTGCAGGAACTTGTTAAAATGATCAAAAGTGACACGAGAGACATTTAGAATTTATGAAAGATTTCTGTTTTAAATAAATGCTATACTTAAACTTTCTATTCATCAAAAAAATTTAAAAATGTAAAACACCGTTTTCACAAAAAGATTAGGCAACACAACTGTTTCCTCAATGATAATAAGAAAAAAGTTGGCATGAAATCAGCATTTTAGAATGATCAGATTTTGAAGCTTGAAACTGGAGTCATGGTCATGGAATGGAATAATTGACATTTTAAAATGTTTTCAAATAGAAATCAGTTATTTGTAGTAAAATGTCACAATATTACTGTATTTACTGTATTTTTTGTAATGGTGAGCATAATAGTTTTAAATTCAGTACCTATAAAAAAAAAAATCATACCAACCATAAACGTTTGACCAGTAGTGTATGTAGGAAAATAGTTAATAATTTCTTTGGAAAAACAGCTGGGTTTTCATATCATGGATTAATGGTTGACATTTTTCTTCTCGCTCTCTTCAGGTTAACCGTGAGTTGAAGAAACGCCTGAGGTTGAATTCAAGCGCTTTAGTCATACATCACCGGCAAACTGGTTACATGGACTTGGTCACCGAATCACTTCTTAATGAGTACGACATCTTCAGGCATTTATTGCTCAATTTATCTCGGCCGACAATGAATTATTCTGAATTTAAGAACTTATTCAGTACATGATGTTACACGATTTAATGCTAATATTTACTTCTTAACTGAGATGAAATTTGACTGTTTAATGATCAGTTACATTTTTAAATCATGTGAATAAGAAAATCTGTATTGTGGAAATATATTGTTTCAACATGTCCAGCATTGCTTCATGTATATTTCAGGATGCTGGATGAGCTGGTGAAGAAGCACGGCAGCATCTGGCATATCCTCCTCCTGCTGCCACTCTGCGCCTCTGCTGCACCCAATCACCCCACGACCAAAGAGAAACCCTTCACCCGCATGTGTGCCAGTGACCCGCCGTTCTCATCCGCACCCAGAGAACTCCCTGTAAGTCACCGTCTCCCTCACACTTTACATTCTTTCATACGAATGTACTAAGCTATCATCGATGATTGTAATCAGGGTTGGGGAGTAACAGAATATATGTAAATTTAAAGGATAGTTCACCCAAAAATGATAATTCTGCCATGAATTACTCACCTTCATGTCGTTCTAAACCTGTACGACCTCTGTTCATCTTCAGAACACAAATTGAAGATATTTTTGATGCATCCTGAGAGCTCTCTGACCCTCCATGGACAGCAAGGGTACTACCACAATCAAGGTCCAGAAACGTAGCAAGGACGTCGGTGAAATATAGTTAATGTGACATCAGCGTTCAACCATAATATCATGAAGCTACGAGAATACTTTTTGTTACACAAAGAAAACAAAAATAAGACTTTATTCAACAATGTGTCTCCTCTGCATCACCCTAGTGCCATTGCGGAGATTATCCAGTGAATGTAAATGGTGTATACGATTGACCCCTGATGTCCCATGGATAATTTTAACAATATCCTTGCTATGTTTCTGGACCTTGATTGTGGTAATTCACATTTCTGTCTATGGAGGGTCAGAGAACTTTCAGATTCCATCAACGATATCTTAATTTGTGTTCTGAAGATGAATGAAGATCTTACGGTGTAGAACGACATGAATGAGACATTAATGACTGAATTTTCATTTTTAGGTGGAACTATCCCTTTTATTACATATTTCAAATACCAAAAAAAAAATCAATAACTGTATTCAATTACATTTACAAATTACTTTTTAAAGGGGTCATATGATGCGATTTCAAGTTTTACTTTCTCTTTGGAGTGTTACAAGCTGTTCATGAATAGATAGATCCCTAAAGTTGCAAAGACTAAAGTTTTAAACCAAAGAGATATTCTTATAAAAAGTTAAGACTCATCCACGCCCTCCTAAAACGCTTTGTTTAAACACGCCCCCACGTCTACATCACTGTGTGGGAAGATTTGCATAACGCTGCAACAAATGTTCATGCAAAGAAAGAAGGTGTAACTTTTGATTCTCGCGGTACTGTCAGCACCATATTGTGGAGAAGCGGTTTTGTTGTGAAAGTGAAAATAATTCATTTGTCTTTCAAAAAAGGACACAACTAGAAACCGCTTCTCCACAACATGGTGCTGACCAGAACGCGAGAATCAAAAAGTTACACCTTCTCTTTGCATGATACATTGTCAGCTTATGCAAATCTTCCCACACAGTAATGTAGACGTTGGGGCGTGTTTAAACGAAGCGTTTTAGGAGGGCGTGGATGAGTCTTAACTTTTATAAAGAATATCTCTTTGGGTTTGAGACTTTAGTCTTTTGCAACTTTAGGGATCTAAATCTATTCATGAACAGCTTGTAACACTCCAAAGAGAAAGTAAAACTTGAAATCGCCATCATATGACCCCTTTTAAAAAGTAATTTGTAAATGTAATGGAATAACAGTTATTGATTTTTTTTTGGTATTTGAAATATGTAATAAAAGGGATAGTTCACCTAAAAATGAAAATTCAGTCATTAATGTCTCACCCTCATGTCGTTCTACACCCGTAAGATCTTCATTCATTTTCAGAACACAAATTAAGATATCGTTGATGGATATCTGAGGTTTCTCTGACCCCCCATAGACAGAAATGTAATTACCACAATCAAGGTCCAGAAACATAGCAAGGAATTGTTAAAATGATCCATGGGACATCAGGGGTCAATCGTATACACCATTTACATTCACTGGATACTTCTCGCAATGGCACTAGGGTGATGCAGAGGAGACACATTGTTGAATAAAGTCTTATTTTTGTTTTCTTTGTGTACAAAAAGTATTCTCGTAGCTTCGTGATATTATGGATGAACCGCTGATGTCACATTAATTATTTCACGACGTCCTTGCTACGTTTCTGGACCTTGATTGTGGTAGTACCCTTGCTGGTCCATGGAGGGTCAGAAAGCTCTCAGGATGCATCAAAAATATCTTCATTTGTGTTCTGAAGATGAACAGAGGTCGTACAGGTTTAGTACGACATGAAGGTGAGTAATTCATGGCAGAATATATCATTTTTGGTGTGAACTTATCCTTTAAATTTTACATATATTTTTGTTACTCCCCAACCCTGATTACAAATCATCGAATGATAGCTTAGTACATTCGTATGAAAGAATGTAAAGTGTGAGGGAGACGGTGACTTACAGGGAGTTCTCTGGGTGCGGAGGAGAACGGCGGGTCACTGGCACACATGCGGGTGAAGGGTTTCTCTTTGGTCGTGGGTGTGATTGGTGCAGCAGAGGCGCAGAGTGGCAGCAGGGAGGAGGATATGCCAGATGCTGCCGTGCTTCTTCACCAGCTCATCCAGCATCCTGAAATATACATGAAGCAATGCTAGACATGTTGAAACAATATATTTCCGCAATACAGATTTTCTTATTCACATGATTTAAAATGTTAACTGATCATTAAACAGTCAAATTTCATCTCAGTTAAGAAGTAAATATTAGCATTAAATCGTGTAACATCACATACTGAATAAAGTTCTTAAAATTCAGAATAATTCATTGTCGCCGAGAGTAAATTGAGCAATAAATGCCTGAAGATGTCGTACTCATTAAGAGTGATTCGGTGACCAAGTCCATGTAACCAGTTTGCCGGTGATGTATGACTAAAGCGCTTGAATTTCAACCTCAGGCGTTTCTTCAACTCACGGTTAACCTGAAGAGAGCGAGAAGAAAAATGTCAACCATTAATCCATATATGAAACCCAGCTGTTTTTGCAAAGAAAATTATCAGCTTTCCAGGGGAATTCCTACATATCACTACTGTTCAAAAGTTTTATGTGGTATGATTTTTTTTTTTTATAGGTACTGAATTTAAAGTCTATTATGTTCAGAATTACAAAAAATACAGTAAATACAGTTAATATTGTGAAATTTTACTACAAATAACTGATTTTCTATTTGAATAAATTTTAAAATGTCAATTATTCCAGTGACGGCCAAACTGAATTTTCGCATGATTACTCCAGTTTTCAGCTTCACAATCTTTAAGAAAATCATTCTAAAATGCTGATTTCTGCTCAAGACTTTTTTCTTATTATCATTGAGGAAATCAGTTGTGTTGCCTAATATTTTTGTGAAAACCTGTGATAGCTTTTAATTTTTTTTTTTGGATGAATAGAAAGTTTAAGTATAGCATTTATTTTAAAACAGAAATCTTTCATAAATTCTAAATGTCTTGTGTGACTTTTGATCATTTTTAACAAGTTCTTGCAAAATAAAAGGATCAGTATTTTTATTTATTTTATCTTACTGACCCAAATGTTTGGAAAGGTGTATGTGTCTTCTTACTTCATGAGGATCCGCTTGGGAAGCCGGAGAGAATTCCGAGAGGGTATCCCTGCTGATGGATGACTTCAGCGAGACACGTGGCCACATCCTGACTGAGATTCTGAGTCAGAGGGAAAGCTTCCACCCATTTGGAATGGTAGTCAGTCAGGGTCATGATGTGCGTGTGCTGGTCTTACTGTGGGAGAGAACGGGCTCTAACATCCAGCCCGAGCCATTCCCACCTCTCTTTAACCTGAGGGAACGCAGTGCAACAGCTTCAAATACTTCAAATCTGTGCTGTTATCTGTAAAGGCCTAACTGTAACGATAACTATAGTGGCATCCACAGCAAGAAATGAGAAATTATATTAATATAAGTGCATGCTACCTTGTGTGCTCCTGCTCATTTAAATAGACTTGATGTCAATGTTTTAGTTACTCCAACGATTATAATTCCTCTTTGTTTTCACCATTATAGTCGTGGTGTGGATTTCAGAATTCTCATAGAATTAGAATGTTTGTTAAAACTTGGAAGAAAGTGCAGAAAAATCAAGTGTTCTACCAAAAACTGCTCTCAATCCTAAACAGTCTGGTGCAGTAGACAGGATCTTAATAACGTAATAACAGATACCTAGTGACAACAGTTGTATCACAGTTCGGATGTGAATCAGAAGAGGCCTTACCTCGATGATATGGGCTTCATTTGTCCTAAAACTCCATAAGCCACATGCGCAATCTGAATAAGAGAATTAGGTGTTGATGAACACCACTTCATAGTTCTCTATTAGGAAATGTATATTTAGGACTCTCTGTTATTCAACAGTGCATCATAGTCACTTACAATATTTAATTCATCATCTCCAGCCCAGTGGATGTTCTGAAGGAAAAATAACAGTTTATTAGTGAACCACATTGTGGGTGCATACGCTCTTAACAATAAAGGTGCTTCACGATGCAATAGAAGAACCTTTTTTGTCTAAATGTTCCATAAAGAGCATTTTAACATCTGAAGAACCTTTCTGTGTCACAAAAGGTTGTTAGTGGTGAAAGAAGTTGTTCAGATTATAAAAGGTAAAAAAGAGATGGTTCTTTAAAGAACCTATGACTGAATGGTTCATTGTGGAACCAAAAAGGATTCCTCTATGGCATCGCTATCCTTCAAGCTCCTTTGTTTTTAAGAGTCTAGGAATGAAAAAATAAAAATAAAAAGGTTAATTACATCGGGCAAACAATATCCACTGTGAAAGAAAAACTGGGTATGGTCATGCTTCTGTCGAGAGCTTCATCACCCAGGATGGTCCACGGTTGACTGAAAAAGCAGACATTAAGAAATAATAACAATTAAAATTGAATATAACCAGTACAGAGTAGCATGTATCTGATGGAGGCTCTCCTTCAGACGCTGTTGCAGACCTTTTTTCCGGTTCTGTCAGTTGCTGTGTGGAAACGCTCTTTGGGTCTGTTCTCATCTGGCTAGAACTACCTTTGGATGTGTTCGGCTGTAAACTCTCTGTAGTTCTGTCCTCAGGTTTTCTGAGTTAGACTTCTGCGAAGTTTCTGCTGTTGTGTCAGGTGCTGCTTGACCAGATGAGTTTGAGTCAGCAACAATTCCCTTCAATTACAAATGACCAGGAAAAATAAATTTTTAATGCCACATTTAGAAAATGAAAAGCAACAGTATTAGTTAATTGTCTAAGGTTGCATGATTTGTCAAGCCCTCCACAGAACACATACAATAAGCCCAAAAAACTTTTCATAATTAATAATATTTGATTAACTTTTTAGATTTACAATATTACATTAATAGATACGCTTTTAAATAAAACATTTACAACTGGATTGTGTTGCCTTTTTGCATGTTTGGACTGTTTTTTCATTCACTCCATTTTGGCCAGAAGGTGTCTCCAGATATTTGAGAGGTTCGAAACAGCAAACAAATGAAACTGTTTTTGATAAGGCAGCATCAGTGTAGCCTTTAAACTCTGTATTAGATCTTATTATGTACTGTTTTCTATTTCAGATTTATATAATTACGCATATAAAAAAAATTCATTTATAATAAATTACTTCTGAAAGTGTAATTTTATCTCTAAGTGCATTTCTTATTATCTGTGTAAATGATACACCATTCTGTGTGCAATCCAAAGACATATTTCAGAATCACAAAATGCATATAAAACAGTTTCTGTAACTCACCAAAGCCTTTTGCTTTCTAGGATTGATTTTAACCTGTAGGCAATAAAGTTTTTTTAAAAACATTACGTTTAAATGGGTTAACTGACACAAAATTTCAAGCAGTTTCAGCACTGAATTTGGTTATCTGTCATAATATAACTAAACAAAACTTAGTCTAAATCTTCTTTAGTTTAAACTAATGTTTTATTTATACTTTTATGATTTAAAATGAGAGAAAAGCCTGAGATTAGCAGTGACAAAAAATACTGGCGAAAAAACACATTATATTTAAAAACAGTTACAGTATATAGTATTTAAACAAGTAAACTCCTATCATCATGTCAACGTTCACTCGCCTTTCTCTCTAGATATCGATTTGGGAAGGAAAAGAGGGTCGGCACAGCCCATGAATGAAGTCTTGCTCTCTTCCCATCTTCAATCAAACACTTCTTTTCAAAGTGGATGGAGCAGATTTTACTTTGGAGCAGGTTTCCAGTCTTTCCATCTTAAATTGTTAAGCCACTTTTCAGCAAGTTGGGGTCTTTCAGCGGAAATCTGATAATAAGACAAATACGAGAACATGGCTTTAATCAGGTCAGCCACGTTTAACATAATATAAAGTGAATCTTTGCACTTACTTGTGGAATGAGAGACTCTTGTTCCTCGCAGTGTTTTTACAGTTATATGCACAACAATGATACACCATCGTGTTTGGAGCCGTAGCATTCAAATCATCTACCAATTCTATATTAGTCTAATGGAGAGGAGATGGTTTTATTTATCGTTATATTAGATTGTTTATTTAGCGTTTTATATATTTAAAAAAAAACGCCAGCAGACGAGTAGACACACGTAAATCAAAAACCAAAACAGAGCTCCAGCAGCCAATCCTTCACAGTTCGGCTTCATCTGTGGTGTCCGGCTACGAGAACTGGAAAGACTGCTATTGCCACCCACTGGCCAAAATAA